>NC_056741.1:35358453-35398453 GCF_019279795.1 Protopterus annectens
ACATAAATCTGTCATTATCTATCTATCTGTCTATCAATATGTGCATACATTTCTCTCTCCGTATTTATATACAGGGCCGGTGTTGGCATTTTGGGGGCCCCCAGCAAGTGTCAAGTTGGGGGCGCCTAGGCATTTTCAGTCTAAGTATTATCCTGTCACTGCCACCCATCCTAAGCAACCTTTTAGTTCATGCTGCAAACTTTTAGCAGTAGTACACACAGAATGACCTGTAGCTACAATGCTTTTACATTACAATAGGCTTATGTACCACACTATGTTGGCCCATCTCACAAAGGGGCATTCACAGTTATGGCATTTAGATGCAACGATACATTACAATAACTTTATAGACAGGGTTGGACTTAACTGAAATTGCACCCTAGGCACTGCCCTCTGTTTTAGCACCCCACACACACACACATCCTTCAGTGCTCCCTCCATTTTCCCCACATCGTGGGCTCACCATAGCATGCACGTTACCTTTTTCTTCATTTACTCACATTTTGCTTTATTCTTCAGCTTTTTCAAGAAGCCATGACTTTCTATGTGCTCTAATGTGCTATTTTAAATTTTTTTTTTTTTTTTAATTTTTAGGCAACCTTTTGGGCAGCCACAGTGGTGCAGTGGTTAGCATTGCTGCCTCACAGCAAGAGGTTCTCCGGTTCAATCCTTGGCTGGGGTGCCTTCTGTGCAGAGTCTGCATGTCCTCCCTGTGGTTGCGTGGGTTTCCTCAGGGTGCTCCGGTTTCCTCCCACATCCCAAAGACATGCTGCAGGTGGATTGGACACTCTAAATTGTCCCTAGGTGTGCGTGTGAGTGTGCCTTCTGTGGAAGGTTGGGCGCCGGGCTGGCAACTCGACACCGTAAAACTCCACTGCCATTCAATGTGCAGACAAGGTGATCCGCTGTGGCGACCCCTAACTGGGAAAAAGCCGAAAGAAGAAGAAGAAGAATTTTGAGGCAACCTTTTAATTCAGTGATGGGTTGAACAACAATTATGATTAAGGACAGAAATTCATTATGGTTCAGCTTTACTTTTCCTTGCATGCTTTCAACGCATCTTTCATGTCCAAGACAGAGGAGTAATAACAATGTAAGAAATAACTAATTTAAGTAGGTGCCTCCAGAAGCTATAGGGGTATAGATTCTCTGGGATGTGTTTTAGAGCATTTTCCCAACCTTTTAATCCAACAGTGGTCTAAAAAAAATGATGAGTAAGAAATGTCTTTTTTTTGTTGTTTTTTTTTTCTTTCAAGAAAGACCCAAGTTGTGACCAAGGCTTAATTTTCAAAGATGACAAAATAGTATCTCATAGTAAACTAGCAATACAATTGTTGTGAGGATACACAGGTCCTATCTGGGAATACAGTCTGCCTCCCTCACTCATCCAAAAAAGGCAGTAAATGCCTATGTATCCCTCTGGTGTTAGAATGGGATGGAAGCAGAGGTTCAAATTGCCACAGGTATGTATTTCAAGTGTCTGCTGACATATATAGCATGCCTCCTCACCCCAACCCCCAAAGGCAGCCACTTGTATACGTACCTGCCCCTACTCAAGATATTGTAACCTTCTTTGTACACCTCTGAGGTCTGTGAGAAAAGTAAAAGAAAAAAATGACTACACTGTCCCCAGCCCAAACACAACTTATAATGACCTCCTGTACATACCACTAAGGTTTGAGTGTGATGAAAATTAAAGTAGCAATAACCAGACAATCCCCAGCACCTCCCCCCACCCCCATAACCTGCATCAACTTTCTGTTAACACGTCAGCAGGGCTGGTTTTTGAATGGGTGTGGTTAAGAGAAGAGCACATTATTACCATTATCCTAAAATGATATTATCACAGCTTTGTTCTGGTTAAAGAACGGAATCAGAAATCAGAAAATTATGACATCTTTCTCCTCCTTTTGCCCAACCAGCAACAAGTTTTGTGGGGTCCCCACAGAGTTAAGGATGATTAAGGGAGCCCCCTGTATCCGTTTATACAATCTGGGGAGTGGGACAACCAGATTCCTATTAGAGCCAAGTGTCTGAATGTTCTGTGATATATTTTTATGCCTTATTTTTTGAAATATAATTACTTGTTAGCTGCATTTTTTATTGATACCCAGAAGAATAATACATAATGAATAATGCATGTATCCTGGCATTATTGAATGTGTGTGCACAGATAAATGGATACATTTATGAATAAATAGATGAGAGTGGGAGGTTGGCATGCTGATTAAGGTGTTTCCTTACAGACACTAGGAGCAGGGTTTGATTCTCACATGGGGTAATTTGCTAGGCTTAAAATGGCCCACAAAGAGAGCTAGCCTTGTATTAAACTATGAAAAATCAGTGATATTTTTTACACACACATACACAGACATGTGCACACGTACAAGCATTAGGCATATCAGTACTAGCTACGTACTTGTTCATTAAGTACAGAAGAAGTAATTAGGGACCTGGGGACCCAAGGTGATAGCAATCTCTCATTTGGCAACCATGTGGCCAAAGTGGTTAGAAAAACATTTTATATAGCCCACCTAATCATGAAGGGATTCACATCTAGATCAGGGGAGGCCATCGTGCCTCTTTACTCATCCCTTATCATGCCCATAATTGAGTACAATGCCCCTTTTGGGATGTACCTTACCAGACACCTGCAGCAACTGGAAATACCCCAAAAGTACCTCACCAAGAGGATCATATGGCTCAAACAGATGCCATATGCTGCCCGGTTAAAGAAACACCAGCTCTACTCAGTGGCATACCACCTGCTCAGAGGCGATCTGTGCCTGATGTATAAAGCCATGTCCAACCCGGAATTAATGGACATGCTGTACCTCAGAAAATCCAAATCCCATCGAGCTACGCTCGAGACTTGAACCTCAGCACTGAAATAAATAGGACATGCTGGAGGGACAGATTCATAACCCAGAGGCTCCCTTCACTCTGGAATAAAATCCCAGTCCAGGTTAGGCAGAGTCCCTCATTGACTCTCTTCAAGAGGAATCTTGATGAGTGGATGGGAGATCGTAGGTTTACCCCAGGTATCACTTCTGTGTCACTGTTAGACAGAGGCACAGTATACTAACCTCGAAAAAGGGCATAGCAAAATTAATTTAAAATGGGTAGCGAAAGCCAAACACACTCTGGCTAGGCTTATAAATGCCCTAGGGCAGATAGCCTAGTATGAACCTATGAACCTAATAGCAATACATTGTGCAACACTGGTACTGCCACAGCAGATCAGCGACTGCTGTTTAGCAGTCATCAAACAGCAGCAGGGATAAGTCACTATTATTTGCCTCATTGAGGAGCAGGAGTGGCCTTAAGTCAACTGGTGCCCTAGGCAAAAGGGCTCCACGGAGCCCCCACACACCACCCAGTGCCCGAATCCTTGTCTACCTACACCAAATAAATAATGGAAAAGCGCCCCTTCTAGATCAGTGCCCTAGGCCGCTATCTCTTTGGCCTATGCCTAAGGCTGGCTGTGTTGAGGAGTAATGCATACCTGTCACTTTACCTGATTTCAGAGACCTTTCCTGATTTTGCCTCATAATTTTGTTCTTTTCATAAAAAGTTTGATTTGGTAAATTATTCAGGATTTCAGTCAATAAATTCAAACATCAGAGTTTTACACTTTTTATTGTCCAAAAAATGCATGTTGATGCAAAAGGTGCTATTCTATTAACTTTTTAGGTGAATTAGAGTAATACTTAAAATATGTTCCTGATTTTGAGCCTATTTTCTCAATTATTTTGGGCATTGCACAGAACTGTTTAGCAACAAACTTGAATTGTATAGTATCTTGTGTTCTGCCAGTATTTATATATCCTCCCAACAAATTCCAACACATGTGAGAGATGCAACTATATAGCCAAACTGGAGGCTAAGCTCTCTCAACTCAGTACTGGCGTAACCAGCCAGGAGGAGAAGGAAACCACACTCACTACAATTCCAGTCTCACATAGACCTACCACGACAGCAAACCAAACACAATCACACAAAAACATACTCGGAGGCTCTAAATTAAAATATGCCTAAGCAGCAGAGACCTCCAGTGCAGACACCCAAGCAACCGCTACCCCAAAACAAAACACGTGCAACACATAGCTCACAAAGCCAGTGTGCCAAACAGTCACAGCCCTTAAGCTAAACAACACACCTGATATACTTGTAATAGGTGACTCTATCATCAGGCACACTGACGTCCCGCTCACCAGGCTGAACAAGGAGAAGGTCATGGTGAGCTGCCTGTCGGGTGCTAGGATCTGCCACATAACACAAGCACTCAGGTCACTCCAAGGCATGTACAAATATGACTCAGACATTGTCCATGCTGGTGTGAATGACCTGAGACGTACCTCTCTGGACTACATGAAAAGAGACATAGAGGAGCTCTCTGAGCATGTAGCCCAGGCCGGTATGACCCTGACCTTGAGTAGTATCTTACCCTCACCAAGAATGATGCCACAATATGAAGACAAGATGATCAATTTCAACAATTGGCTTAAGTATTGGTGTCATTCAAAGGGGATCCAATGCCTGTCAGCCTGGGATGCTTCGTTAGGGACGGCTTGCACCTGTCACCCCTGGGCTTTTGGATATTGGCAAAGGCTCTTGCTACCCACATAGTGCCTTTTTTAGGCAAGGCTCAAAAGACAAACCCACCTCCATAGGTATCACAAGGGATAAGAAACTAAGAGTAATGCTACTCAACGCCAGAAGTCTAAACCTCAAGATGCATGCACTCGAAACTCTCCTTAGCATGGAGAACATCGATATCTGTGCAGTAACAGAAACCTGGTTCAAGGCTCCCGAGAGCAGCCCAGCACTACCAGGTTATACCTTATACCAAGCTTTTCGGCCCCAAAACTTGGACCAAACCACAAAAGGAGGGAGAGTATCAATATTCGTCAAAGATACCCACACCTCCAGGTTGGTGGCACAGCACGAAGCATCAGAAACTATCCATGTTCAACTAACAGTGGGTAAAACTGCCTTCCAGTTTATAGCATGCTACAGACCACCCTCCCAAACCCAGGAACCCCACTCAGCCTTCTTGAGAACACTGGAAAATATGAAGGTCTCTCCAAACACCATTATATTGGGCGACTTCAACTACCCAAACGTAGACTGGAGCATTACTCTAGCTCCAACACCCTAGTCCAAAGGTTCCTAGAATTTATTAACTCAAATGCTATGGAGCAACTTGTTACCACTCCCACAAGAGGGGAAAAAATACATCACCAACATGGGGACTCTATGCTCCAGACCAGAAGTGCATCCCTCACTGGTAAGATCAGACCATACTGGATATTCCTGCCCAGAAAACAACAGTGAAAAACTTCTCTAAAGCAAATTTCACACTCCTCAAAACTGAGGTGGAATCCTTCAAAGTCCCTGGGCTTGTGGAAAATACGGCCCTGACCGCAGAATCCTTTATAAACGAATTCTATGAACACCTTCAGGAATGCATGGATCATGCAATCCCAAATAAAGCCAAGACCCAATCCTCCAAAGGCAGACGTCCTGTCTGGTGGACCCCAGCCATAAACAAACTATACAATAGAAGGAGGAAGCTACTACATGATAGAGCAAAATCCCAAAAAGGGAAGGCATCTCTGATCAGTATTAGCAAAAAACTACGGGCACTTATAAAATCGTCTAAGGCCAGCTTTGAGAGAAAAATTGCACAGGACACTAAGGATAATCACAAGGCTTTCTTTAGTTATGTTAGGAACCTGGGTGGGAATTCCCAGATATGCTCAGAATTAGTCCAAAATGATAAAAAATACACCGAACCCAGAGACATTGCCAACATCCTAGCTGACATGTTCAGCACCAAACTTCTCCCCCTCTCCCCACCAAAAGGGCAAATATCTATCCCAGCAGAGTGCTGCCCCCCTGACATCTCAGATGCTCAGGTAAGAGCTGCCCTCTCCAAAGCTAAAAACACAGCATCAATGGGACCAGACGGTGCCCCAGGCTGCGTCCTACATGAACTTCAAGAAGAGCTAAACCCAAACATAAAACTACTATTCAATCTCAGCCTTACTACAGGATATGTACCCAAAGAGTGGTGTACAGCAACAGTGGTCCCTCTCCACAAAGGTGGTGCCTCAACGGATCCTGAAAACTATCGTACCATAAGCCTGACTAGCTTGGTCTGCAAAGCTATGGAAAGGATCATCATGGACCTCATAAATAAAGATATTGGGGACCTACAGACACTGGATCCTAACCAGTTTGGCTTTGTTAAGGGCAGATCCTGCCTCTTAAACCTGGTTGATTTCTTTGAAACAGTCACCAAGGCCAGTGACGAGGGGAAGTGGTCCACATAGCCTACTTGGACCTCGCAAAAGCCTTCGATACATTATCCCACTCGGGCATTATAGATAAGCTCACCAGCTTAAATATAAACCCCTATGTCACTAGATGGGTTGCAAACTGGCTCAAGGACAGAACCCACATGGTTAGAATTGCTAGAGCCATGTCAGACTCCAAACCAGTTACAAGTGGTGTCCCACAAGGCTCAGTCCTAGGACCTCTCTTGTTCGGTATATATTTCTCGGAGGTACAGGCCAACACGGAAGGACTGTGGCTGACCAAGTTTGCAGATGACTGCAAACTGGGCGCCATAATCGACTCTCCAGCGGACACAAGCATCCTCTAAAAGGACTTCATAGAAACGGACAACTGGTGCCAGAGCCATGGCCTCAAGCTAAATGCCAAAACATGTATAGTCATCCTATTGCCAAAAGTGCCCACAAATTACCACATAGGTGGTAATCCATTAAGTACAGAAGACGTAATTAGGGACCTAGGGACCCAAGTTGATAGCAATCTCTCATTTGACAACCACATGGCCAAAGTGGTTAGAAATAAATTTTATATAGCCCACCTCATCATGAAGGGATTCACATCTAGATCAGGGGAGGTCATCGTTACATTCTCATCAGGCCCATAATTGAATACAATGCCCCTTTTGGGATGTACCTTACCAGACACCTGCAGCAACTGGAAAGACCTACCAAAGATCATAGGGCTCAAACAGATGCCATATGCTGCCTGGTTAAAAGCTCCAAAGCTCTACTCAGTGGCATACCGTCTAGCGTCTGTGCCTGGCGTATAAAGACATGTCAACCGGAATTAATGGACATGCTGCACCTCAGAAAATCCAAAATCCATCTTCAAATCCCATCAAAGTAATGAGCCAGAGACTTGAACCTCAGCACTGAAATAAATAGGACATGCTGGAGGGACAGATTCATAACCCAGAGGCTCCCTTCACTCTGGAATAAAATCCCAGTCCAGGTTAGGCAGAGTCCCTCATTGACTCTCTTCAAGAGGAAATCTGAGGAATCTTGAGTGGATGGGAGATCATAGGTTTACCCTGGGTATCACTTCTGTGTCACTGTTAGACAGAGGCACAGTATACTAACTTTCTCAAAAAGGGCATAGCATTATTAATTTAAAATGGGTGGCAAACACAAACACACTCTGGCTAGGCTTATAAATGCCCTAGGGCAGATAGCCTAGTATGAACCTATGAACCTATGAACCTATTTATAAAACTCCCTGAAAGAGAAATCCATTCTTAAAGATTGGAAGCTTCAGCTCTTCCAAATCCAAGGTGTGCACTGAGATCAGTCGCTCTTGGCTGCTTGTTGATCTGTCTAGTGCTTACTCTTCTCATGTTTATCAGCTGTATCCTGAAAGGGTCTTATCACAGCCCTGTTAAGGTAAAATTGCATGATCAGGAAATCAGTATATTTTTCTCCTCATTTTTCCACAACCAGAAGCAGCTTTTGTGGGGCCCCTACACGGTCAAGGATGATTAAGGGGGGCCCTGCAGCCACGGGTATTGCAAGTACCTAAAGCGGGCTATGTTGTTTATTTTAGTGGAGACAGTGTCCACCAGAAGGATTTAACTAAGCTAGGGGCACAATGTCAGTGGTGAAATATTTAATGGAATTGTGAAGCCTGCTACTTGATAAAACACTGATACTGTAGCCAGAATGTCTTTGAATTTTAAAGGAGATATAAATGAGTTATCATTACCCACCTGGTTTAGTAAGTATATAGGATTGCTGTAGTAGCTTTTGTTAGTTTGACAAGCATGATATAAAATATCAATTTTCAGATAAATTGCTGTGGTTGAGGACCCCCCAGGAACAGGGGGCCCCCAGCAACCACAGGGTTCGCTGGTGCCTAAAGCCGGCTATGTTTATATATATATAATATATACAGATATTGTCTTTATTTTTACTGCACTGTCTTGATTTAATACTTGAGCCCTGTGAAAGAGCAAAATGTCTTAATTTTGTGATGCACTAGGCCATGATGTGGACTGTTTTGCAGCAATCTTACATACTAATAAAAAAATCTATGGGTGGGTTTGGTCATCTGAAGCCATGGTTACCCTGGTTATAGATGACTTTTAGTTGTCATGATTATTATTGGGAAGTTCTGAATAGCAGTTTTTGTTGAGTTGAAAATTATGAGCCCTTTTAAGAACTGAATTCATCCATACAAAATGGTGTCATACTTTTACAGATATCCAAGCTGCATTCTCTCATGCAATTGGTGAGAATTTTCATGGACTCATTTTTTGAGGTAATATATGGCTACAGCAAGTAATACTTACACTGAAATTAGTGACAGTGCTATAACAGTTTTAATGTTTTTTTCAAATGCAGACAATGTGACATACCAACATTATCACATGTATCATAATTTAATCTCTCATATCTGTTGCATCGCCTTATCTCATAACAGCAACACCTTTCGCACATATCATAATACATAGTACCAGATATCACAGCCACCTGTCTCAGCATCTATTGCAATGTCATATGCTGCAACTACTTTCTCAATGTTATCTGTCATTATGTATCACACTGTCATCTTTTGCAATGTTATCTAGATCTATACAGTGTCACAATACAATATATCTTAGTGATTACAATGTCAGTGGTTATGTCTTCAACAATGCCATGTATCACAACATCCTCTGTTTTCTCTGTTGCAATGTCAATCATCACACCTCTTGTACTGTCATGTGCCATATTTATTGTAGTGTCATTTACTAAAAAAAAATATTTCACAATATTTGTCATAACACCTGTCCTAATGCACAATACCTTTCACAGTTTTACCTGCCCCAGCTGTACAGTAACTGTATCACATCCATTGCAGTGTAATCCATCACAACAGTTGTCTCAATGTTATATCCTTTGTAGTTATCAATCAAACCTATTTATTACTTGCCACACCAATCACAGTGCAATCTATCGCAATATCTTTTACAATGTTTTCAGTCAATGCTTATTGTAACTTCATTTGTCACAGTTTCTACCACAATTTCTCCTATCACATCCATTACAGTGTCATTTGTCACATTTTTTGTAGTGTCTTGGGTCAACACCTCTTGCAATATCATGTATCACACTTATTGCATTGTTGTCTATTTCAACATTTGTCATGCTCCACTCCATGCACACTAGGGAAGGGTTGGCATAATGGTTAATGTCTTTACCCCACAGATAGAGAGCACAAGGTTTGATTCCAACCTCTGTTTATTGAATAGGCTTGTAATAGTATGCATATTGATAGCCTGGCATTAAACTACGAATCTAATTAAAGTATTCCTAGTGACAATAAAATAGTATCTTAAAAAGAAGGGGCCTGTGGATCAAGATGCAGGCTGGAAAATCATTCTAGAAACTTGAGCTCATTTCTGTGTTGATCATTTTGTTTCATTACCTTGAAAAGTGCAAAAGACACCAGATTAGTGAAACTTCACTAAAACGTTTAGCTTTATCTGCGATGAAGATCATTAATCGCAACCATTATAGTTCACTGAGTGATAAGCAGCTCTCACTAAAATGTTTAGTGAGCAACAAATAAAAAGGCAGCCTTTAAATATTTTACTGTACCGAGGCATGCTGGGAAGGGACAAGACATACAAGTTATCTGACTTCCTGCCAACATAATTTGTTTCAGTTCTAGTAAAGAAAGATGTGTGTAAGAAGTATATTGTTTGCTAGAAAATCTAGTGCTATAAAATTGCTGTGTCTGTATCTAATTGATAAAATGATAAAAAAAATGGTTTGTTGATCTGCCTTTCACTCTAAGTATGCAGCAGCAGGTATGTAATGGCTAGAGACCTTTAATGCATTATTAATCTTTATCTAAGCAGTTTGACCTCGGATACATTACTCACCACTTCTTTTGCGTATGAGGTTCCCTGAAGTTAAAATGTTCTAATGCAGATAAATAATGCTTCAAGCAGGTCTCCATTAGAAATCACCTTTTAATGCAATGGCTTTAGTATACACTGCACTGCACGAAGGAGTTTAAAATAACTGATAATCTTGGGTCTGTAAGATACAATATATTTTCAATTTATCCAGTGCGTTTCATACAGACTACATTTTAAAGCACCTCAGAGGACAGTGAGTTTTTCAGTAGGCATCGTACAGCAGAAATGAGATCCATATGTTTAATTTTCAGCTAACGCTCTGCTCCTATAGTGCGTTATTAAATAATGAGCTAGATGACAATAACACAGTGACTGCAAAGAACAGTTAAGATTTCTGTAGTATTTTCCATATGTTATGTGTCCCAAGCTGCATTGCCATGACTTCTCATCAGATGTTACTAGTTGGAGAAGCACAGAAGAGACCTAAAATCGTTCTCCTTTTTTTTTTTCACTTACATTGTATTCCTCTGAGTTTTACCACTCAATGAGCAATGTGCAGTGACCAGAAAGACTGCCATATCATTTGGGTACTTTGGGCAGGTATTATACAAATATTACCATGGAATGTTTAGCAGTGTAATAGCGTTAGATGAAAGTATTACAGGAAAAGCAAATTTTAATTTAAACATATTTGAAAATTTGCTTAATGAGTGAAGTCTTAAGCAAGTTAACCTTGCATAAGATTTGTCTAACACTCCAGTTCAGAAACACAGTGTATGTGTAAATAAACAAAAACCGGAGGGGTGGACAATGGGAAACTTTACGGGAGTACAGTGAATTGTTATGGCAACTGCAGTTAAGTGCAGGGACATCCCCGTGGCTCAATGGACAACTTTCACGGGGTCCTGCTGTAAAAATGAGGGCTGATAAATTGTGATGGAAAATGTATATTTAAAGATTGTATATATAAATTCTGTTTTAGGATAAATTTTGTTTTAGGAAAAGTGTAAAATGTGAAAATACTGTTTGTTTGTTTTTAAAAAACATATGCTTTTTAAAAACGTACTTTTACTAACACTATTTTGCTGTGAATTATGTATTAACTTTGACAAGGCTAGTTTGAATTTTGTATAGGTAGGAAATTATGTAAAATTTTCGGCCAATAACTGTTCTTTACTTATATGATGACTAGTATAAATGTTCAGTTGTGAAGTGGTTCGTGTTATAACCTCCTAGCAAGAGGTTCTCTGGTTCAATTTTTGGCTGGGGTAACTTCTCTGTGGAGTTTGCATGGGTTTCCCCATTTCCAAAGACATGTGTCTGGAATATCTCTCCCTGATCCTCTGTTGAAAATGTCTGTCCCAGTCAGACTTTCCTGTTAAACAAATTAAATTGAAAATCTGTGGAATAAAGACTTAAGATGTACTGCTGGTGCTGCTGAATGTTGGCGTGTGTTCTCAGATGTGGAGCTGTTTACCAACGTTTGTTTCATTTACTACTGGTGCTTGGCTTGGTTCCAGTTTTATTTTTGTATCTGGAAATGACAACTGCACACTTCTGTTGGCCACTCTTACTCGGTACTCATGAGCAGAGGGGTACACAAATTTTCTTTCTGCTGATGATTCACAGACAGAGGCAGGGGGTATGTGCTGAGCTCGGTTTGCACCCCAAAATATATCTGTTGACTGTATCATAACTGCTGAGTCGGGAATCAAGGGTGTGTCCAGTTAGGGGACTATCTACAGGTGCAGTGGAAAGTATTATCATACCGCTGACCATTTGACATGACAGGTGTCCCTTAACCCCATTTTGTCTGCTGTGCTAAGCCAATAGAACTACAGGCGTAGCAAAGGCTTACAATGCATATCATTCTGTGTTGTGGATTTACAGTAACTTCCTAGTATTACATTCACATGCTAGCTGTAATTTGTTCTGAGACACTCATTGTATGCTGGCTTGAATCTTTTACAAATAGGTGATTCTGCATAGCATAGGGTATTAATCATGATGATGGGAATGTAAGAGACCTTGGCAGTCTTACAGAATTACGTGCTTGCAAGGAAGTGGACTGCAAATGGGATAAAGGTCTTACAGGGCTCTATGTGTGTAAGGGACTGGACTGTAGGCTGGGTTGTAGCTATGAACTGCAGAAGCATGTGCCTTGAAGTGAAATGTAAGTGAGGTGGGGGAGCTGTTTCTACAAAAAGGATTCCAATTCAGGTGAGAAAATAAATGAAGACATTTTGTTTTGCTCAGTATGTGCTGAACTGGATATACAGTAGGAGGACCAATATGTTTAAACTATGCCAGGGATTGGCAGGGGGTGGGTTTGGCATAATGGTTAAGGTCTTCACCTTATAAGCACAAGGTGTGGGGTTTAATGCTGGCCTTAGGTTATTGCCTAGGCTTAAAATGGCCCTTCAGGACAGTTAGCCTAGTATTCACCTATGAACCAATGAACCTGTGATTGGTCTGAATGAAGGGATGTCTAATGAGAATCAATTGCGCTGGGCAGGAGACTCTATTGGTGAGGCCATATAATCATGTGCTCTGGACTGCATGGGAGAACCCATACATTCATGTGCTCTGGGCATGAGACTGCATGGCAGAGACCATGTGTACTGGGCATGAGAAACCATGAGAGAGACCATATAATCATGTGCACTGGGCATGACACTCCATGGGAGAGGTCATATAATAATCTGTGCTGGGCATGAGATTCCTTGGGGGAGGCCAAATAATCATGTGTGCTGGGCATGAGACTCCAAGGGAGAGCTAGTGATTCCTAGTGACAATAAAATAGTATCTTAAAAAGAAGGGGCCTGTGGGTCAAGATGCAGGCTGAAAAATCATTCTAGAAACTTGAGCTCATTTCTGTGTTGATCATTTTGTTTCATTACCTTGAAAAGTACAAAAGATACCAGATTAGTGAAACTTCACTAAAACATTTAGCTTTATCTGTGATGAAGATCATTAAACGCAACCATTATAGTTCATTGAGTGATAAGCAGCTCTCACTAAAATGCTTAGTGAGCAACAAATAAAAAGGCAGCCTTTAAATATTTTACTGTACCGAGGCATGCTGGGAAGGGACAAGACATACAAGTTATCTGAAGGCAACACTCATATTCGTTTCAGACTTCCTACCAACATAATTTGTTTCAGTTCTAGTAAAGAAAGATGTGTGCAAGAAGTATATTGTTTGCTAGAAAATCTAGTGCTATAAAATTGCTGTGTCTGTATCTAATTGATAAAATGATAAAAAAATGGTTTGTAGATCTGCCTTTCACTCTAAGTATGCAGCAGCAGGTATGTAATGGCTAGAGACCTTTAATGCATTATTAATCTTTATCTAAGCAGTTTGACCTCGGATACATTACTCACCACTTCTTTTGCGTATGAGGTTCCCTGAAGTTAAAATGTTCTAATGCAGATAAATAATGCTTCAAGCAGGTCTCCATTAGAAATCACCTTTTAATGCAATGGCTTTAGTATACACTGCACTGCACGAAGGAGTTTAAAATAACTGATAATCTTGGGTCTGTAAGATACAATATATTTTCAATTTATCCAGTGCGTTTCATACAGACTACATTTTAAAGCACCTCAGAGGACAGTGAGCTGCAGAGTTTTTCAGTAGGCACCGTACAGCAGAAATGAGATCCATATGTTTAATTTTAAGCTAACGCTCTGCTCCTATAGTGCATTATGAAATAATGAGCTAGATGACAATAACACAGTGACTGCAAAGAACAGCTAAGATTTCTGTAGTATTTTCCATATGTTATGTGTCCCAAGCTGCATCACCATGACTTTTCATCAGATGTTACTAGTTGGAGAAGCACAGAAGAGACCTAAAATCGTTCTCCTTTTTTTTTCACTTACATTGTATTCCTCTGAGTTTTACCACTCAATGAGCAATGTGCAGTGACCAGAAAGACTGCCACATCATTTGGGTACTTTGGGCAGGTATTATACAAATACTACCGTGGAATGTTTAGCAGTGTAATAGCGTTAGATGAAAGTATTATAGGAAAAGCAAATTTTAATTTGAACTTATATTTAAAAATTTGCTTAATGAGTGAAGTCTTAAGCAAGTTAACCTTGCATAAGATTTGTCTAACACTGCAGTTCAGAAACACAGTGTATGTGTAAATAAACAAAAACCCGAGGGGTGGACAATGGGAAACCTTACGGGAGTACAGTGAATTGTTATGGCAACTGCAGTTAAGTGTAAGGACATCCCCAGGGCTCAATGGGCAACTTTCACGGGGTCCTGCTCTAAAAATGAGGGCTGATAAATTGTGATGGAAAATGTATATTTAAAGATTGTATATATAAATTCTGTTTTAGGATAAATTTTGTTTTAGGAAAAGTGTAAAATGTGAAAATACTGTTTGTATGTTTTTAAAAAAACATATGCTTTTTAAAAACGTACTTTTACTAACACTATTTTGCTGTGAATTGTGTATTAACTTTAACAAGGCTAGTTTGAATTTTGTATAGGCAGGGAATTATGTAAAATTTTCGGCCAATAACTGTTCTTTACTTATGTGATGACTAGTATTAATGTTTAGTGGTGAAGTGGTTAGTGTTATAACCTCCTAGCAAGAGGTTCTCTGGTTCAATTATTGGCTGGGGTACCTTCTGTGTGGAGTTTGCATGGGTTTCCTCCCATTTCCAAAGATATGTGTCTGGAATATCTCTCCCTGAGCCTCTGCTGAAAATGTCTGTCCCAGTCAGACTTTCCTGTTAAACAAATTAAATTGAAAAGCTGTGGAATAAAGACTTAAGATGTACTGCTGGTGCTGCTGAATGTTGGGGCGTGTTCTCAGATGTGGAGCTGTTTACCAAGGTTTGTTTCATTTACTGCTTGGCTTGGTTCCAGTTTTATTTTTGTATCTGGAAATGACAACTGCACACTTCTGTTGGCCACTCTTACTCATTACTCATGAGCAGAGGTGTACACAAATTTTCTTTCTGCTGATGATTCACAGACAGAGACGGGGGGGGGGGGGTATGTGCTGAGCTCAGTTTGCACCCCAAATATATATCTGTTGACTGTACCATAAGTGCTGAGTTGGGAATCAAGGGTGTGTCCAGTTAGGGGCTATCTGCAGATGCAGTGGAAAGTATTATCATACCGCTGACCATTTGACATGACAGATGTCCCCTAACCCCATTTTGTCTACTGTGCCAAGCCAATAGAACTACAGGGGTAGCAAAGGCTTACAATGCATATCATTCTGTGTTGTGGATTTACAGTAACTTCTTAGTATTATATTCACATGCTAACTGTAATTTGTTCTGAGACACTCATTGTATGCTGGCTTGAATCTTTTACAAATAGGTGATTCTGCATAGCATAGGGTATTAATCATGATGATGGGACTGTAAGAGACCTTGGCAGTCTTACAGAATTACGTGCTTGCAAGGAAGTGGACTGCAAATGGGATAAAGGTCTTACAGGGCTCTATGTGTGTAAGGGACTGGACTGTAGGCCGGGTTGTAGATATGAACTGCAGAAGCATGTGCCTTGAAGTGAAATGTAAGTGGGGTGGGGGAGCTGTTTCTACAAAAAGGATCCCAATTCAGGTGAGAAAATAAATGAAGACATGTTGTTATGCTCAGTATGTGCTGAACTGGATATACAGTAGGTGGACCAATATGTTTAAACTATGCCAGGGATTGGCAGGGGGTGGATTTGGCATAATGGTTAAGGTCTTCACCTTATAAGCACAAGGTGTGGGGTTTAATGCTGGCCTTAGGTTATTGCCTAGGCTTAAAATGGCCCTTCAGGACAGTTAGCCTAGTATTCACCTATGAACCAATGAACCTATGATTGGCCTGAATGAAGGGATGTCTAATGAGAATCAGTTGCGCTGGGCAGGAGACTCTATTGGTGAGGCCATATAATCATGTGCTCTGGACTGCATGGGAGAACCCATATATTCATGTGCCCTGGGCATGAGACTGCATGGCAGAGACCATGTGTACTGGGCATGAGATACCATGAGAGAAACCATATAATCATGTGCACTGGGCATGACACTCCATGGGAGAGGTCATATAATTATTTGCGCTGGGCATGAAACTCCATGGGAGAGGCCAAATAATCATGTGTGCTGGGCATGAGACTCCAAGGGAGAGGCCATATAATCAAATGTACTGGGCATGAGAGTCCATGGGAGAGACCATGTGCACTAGGCATGAGACTCCATGGGAGAGGTCATATAATCATGTGCACTGGGCATGAGACTCCATGGGAGAGGCCCTATGGTCATGTGCTCTGGGCACGAGAGTCCATGGGAGAGGTCATATAATCATGTGTGCTGGGTGTGAGACTCCACAGGAGAGGTCATATATAATCATGTGCACCGGGTATGAGACTCCATGGGAGAGACCATATTGATTGACAATCTGTGGGCTGGGAATGAGTCACCTATAGAGAATGACTCTATAGGTTTATATATGAGAATGAATGGGGAACAATTCACATATGGACGAGCTTTGACCATGGCTGTTTTGGAGAGGAAAGTGTCTGCTGCTTGTTCATTTAAAGGTCTAAGTACACATCCTTGCAGGTTCAGCTGTCTGGTGCCTGTATAGGAGACCTTCACTATACCAGAGAAAGAAAATATATTCACCTAGTGCTATATGTCATGTGCCATGATCCTTGGTAGAGGTGTATCATGTACTAAAGATTGGGTTTCCTTATGAAACCCCAGGGTCAATATATTCAACAACAATTTGAATGAAAATATTTAGCATACTTTCTATACACAGTCTTTTTTGCATATGTTTGCAAATCACATAAAATACTGTCTTTGGAAACTCCACCCCCCTATGTAGTTATTGTGATCCCTTAGTTGTATTTTCTCTGTGCAAAGTATCTTCTAGATGTAGTTTAGTGATCAGAAATCTTAATTTAAGACCTACTTTCTTTGCAGCTTTCAGTGTGAGTCACTGATGAATTAACACAAATAAAGTGTTATTAATCAACAGACATGACCAAGGCTTGTAGACTTCATAAAACATGAGACACCTAGACAGATTTGCATCTTCACTGACGTTCTACTCACAATTGCTGATCTCTATTGTCACATTACTTGTGTGCCATTTTTAAGTCATTTTTACTGAAATCATACGTATTATGTGCCTGTCACCCTTTTTTGCACCACCTTATGCCCTCACTACATATAAAAATTGTTTTTTTGCCTTCTGTTTTCCCACATTTCAAACATCTGTAGTTTCCTACTGACTGCCCCTTTCATAGGAAGCTTTGGATACTATACTATTGATATAACAACCTCATATGCAGACCCCTCAGTGGCCAGGTATCCTTAACATCTTTTCCATTTCCAGTGCTTTAGCCCACGTTTTGTCACTTTCCGTAAATACGTTGTCCTTTATTCACCACTCCCTGAGCTTTACTAAAACGAATTATATCCCCTGTCCTCACGGATCACTGTATAATTGTCCTGTCCTTCCTTTTTCTATGCCATTCTAGTGGCAACCCTTTCCTCCAACATACCCTCATTTCCTCTCTGCCTGTCATCTTTCCTTTCCATATCTACCCTCATAATTACTACCCCATTCACCAACTGAGGGTCCTCATTTGCATCTCCTCTATATCTCTCATCCATTTTCCTTCTTAATCCTTCAGTGCCTTTGTTATTATTTGTTACTGTTATTCAGTCATCACATCCCTAATTCTAGTCATTTTAGTCTCACTCCCTTTTTTATGAATATGCTTTTTCCAGCTTGCACTGCTTTCTTTCTCTTCCTAAATGTATCCCCCCTCATTATTATTTTTCACTGTCACTTAGTACCTCTTAAACTCAAACCTACTCCATCCTCCCACTGAATCGTGGCAGAGGTGTAGCTAGGTATTCTGTTTCCCAGTGCGGTTCCCACATCTAGTGCTTTTCTTTTATATTAAACTGCATGAAGCTGCTTCCCTCATTTATAGCAAGCAGCTGATATAGTTTATGTCACGCATGGAGAGGTGAAGAGCTTAAGGTAAGATGACAAATGCAAAACTACTGTCACTGCACTGGACTTATTGGCATCTGCCAAACAAGCCCCCTGTTAACCAAAAAGTAAGTTATTCTTTTATTTTGAAAAGTAACAAACAGCTTACTATAGTTAATGCCACATACAGAATGGTAAAGTACATAAGTTCAGACTAGAAATGCAATACCAGCACTAATAGACTGAAGACCACTTGGTATCCACTGATCAAGCCCACTAACACTTTGCCCCTGGAGTGGCTGACCCCTTCATACCACCATAGCTCTGCCTCTGCATTCCAGGCCCTTGTTCATTTTTTTCCATATACCCGCCTTTTCTTCCTTCATCATATAAAGCTATAACACACCTTATGCACTCTACAAATCAATCAGTCAGTTTTACCAGAGCAGCATTTGTGTGTATTAAGTTTTTTGTAATTTACCTTCATGTTGCAGGTACAATTATTTTGCCCTCTGGAAATACTTGCTCAACTGCGTTGGGATTTAATGGCTGTCTTCATCTTCATCCAGTCGAATGTGCAATAATATTTTCTCTTTATCTGCACTGAATTATACAAAACGTAGTGCCTGTATCCAGCTCTGTCATAATTTATAGTCTTACCACTTCTGGAATGATTCATTAATTTGTTGGCTGGTTGAGTTCATACCGAATAGTTGTAAGCATGCAAGGTCGTAAGGTTCACCTTCTGTGACTGACTCCATTTTGTTTGATGCCTCTTCACTCCTGCACCCGCCAGTGTAGACTTGATTTGCACTGGCCATTCTTCTCTCTCTTTGCTGTTCAGATTTGCCCTTATACCTCTCACACATTTTCACAGAATGGCAATTATTTTGGTATATTGTACAGGTTTTTTATTTCATTTAAACAGCATGTATCAACTTTACCTGACACTCTGCTACACCTGAACATACCTGTGTTATGGTATTCTTAGCAGATATTGTGATAACAGAACACGTGACCTCATCTCGGTGTGATTATGAAACATTTTACTTGCTGTGACCATAGGTACTGCTGTGCTTAATGCATGCTGTGCCTCATCGGTCAGTCATTGTCCAATCATGCAATGCCTGCCTAATCAATTCACTTCTGCCGTACATTGCTAATTGCTTCCATGACTTAATTATTGATTTAACCAAACCTATAACACACTGCTGTTACCAAAGGCTTTGGGATTCAAATGCCGTAGTGGAGATTGTGCAGTCTGATGCTTTAGATTACACTACCAAAGTACACAACATTCACAGTCTTATGTCATTTGATATCTCAATAGCTGCATCACACAGTTTCAGTCTCACAATAAAAGTTGTTCAGACTTCCAGAGTGCCATCAACAGAATTAATAGATCCAAAATGCTTATTCACTGGAAAACATTATCTGTATTCAGTCACAGGCACTATCAGTCTGTTTAGTTGTTCCAGTGACACCCAAATGACTTTATAAGCACTTATTCATAAAGTGGCATGCTGTGCCTGCTACATTTGCACTGGTACACATATTTGCAAACTCTGATAACCCTTTTTTATTGTCAAGCAAAAGTGTCTGTACTGATTTTGAATATTGCATTAGTTGGCAAAATTCCCTGTTTTTATTCATTTCAGTATCTGATCATTATTTTTTCATTGTTCACGGTAACGATTACTGTGTGTTGCACTTACTTGATCACTTGCATTGTTGTATGAAAATTACTTAATTCTGCTGCTGTACATGAATGATTCCAGTATTCAACCACTAATAACACTGTATGATAAGAAACATTTGTGATTATTGCCTTTGAAGAGTTTGTATTTGAAAATCATACTGCAAAATCTTTAAAGTTGGTTGTCTTTGCCCTGGAGTCACATTGAATGTTACTTTGTAATATAAAGGCTTTTTCTGAAAAACTACAAGACTACTGACAGCCCTTCTTTGGAACGTCTTTAAAAATGTAAACTATCTTAAAATAAAATAACAGCAAAACCAACAAACTATACACCTTCAATATTTTCTGAAAGACACTTTTTATTGCTGTTTTTCATCAGCTAACATATTGACAATGCAATATTTGCACATCATAAAGAGAAGTAACTCCTTTTTTATTAACAAAATGTTTATTGATTTAACATATTTACAACATATACACAGAAGGGAAGAAATTCAATATCACATACTGTTATACCATGTCAAGAATACATTGTATCATTAAGGTAATCTTATGCAGTTAACACATTAAGAGTCTTGCTAATTCAAAAGCAGCATTTCAAGGCTATCTCAACAACTAGAAGTATATTTATATATATTATTCTAATCACTTTTTTCCAGTTTTGCATAGTATAGCAAATTCTTTAAACTTAGGAACTGAGTTTGATTTCAATTTTCTTTGCAGTAACTTTTTCTAGCTACTGCTAAAAGACTCCAAAATATTTTGTATTTGTTTGGCTTTTACAGATAGAGGAAGTGGAGCATTCATTAGTATTACTAATCTAGTTAAAGAATAATTATCCGACCATAACCCCTTAAAAAACATACTTCTCTTCCCAATATGCATTTCATTTTTCACCATCCATAAACATGTGTCCAATCACTTTTTACATCTTTACTATATCGCCAGCAAACAGCACAAGTCATTTTTCTAAACTTAGAGAGATTAAGATAAGTAATTCCTTACAGTTCCACATATATATATATATATATATATATATATATATATATATATATATATATATATATATACATTACTCTAACTTTGCAGTGTAACAGCTTTCACCTTGATACAATGTTGCTGTTCCTTTTTTTCTCATAGCTGCATGACTCTACACTTCCTGGGCATTGAGCCAAACACTTCTGAATACTTAGGAGAAGCTATAGCAGGTACATATAACATTTTCCTTTAAGACACATTTGGGGTGAAAGCTAAATTTATAGCTCTTGCACATAAATCTCATCAGCTATCCCAGTGCTCAAAACCATCCGTAATATTCCCTTCTGCTCCCATTTTATATATGCCACAACACATCATCATCCATACTTGTAACATCCAGTCCTCTTTTTATGTGATTACTGCACACATCTCCATTTATTCACGAATGTTCTCCTCTCTAGCCTCTTTCTAAATACCCTTAATCAGCAAACATGCAACCATGTCTGTTAAAAATCTTAATGGTAAAAGGAGAACAACGAACCAGTGGAAATAACACTTTATTTAGCGCCTCGGCTCACCAAAAGCCTTCAAGGAGTAACAATTCACATACATCAAGAGTATATATAACACTACCAACTTGATTATTCAATTAAACATTCAATTAAATATAAAACTAATTCTCCACTTAAAAAGACAGTGTATTAAATCAAACTTTTCCAGCAACACTCAGTATTTAACCCTCCGGGACTCAATGTTTCATATTTCAAAATAAAAATCATTTCTTTCTTTAAAAGTGCATTTTTTATTCTACCCTCACTAGCTTCATTTATAAAAATCTGTTCTAAAATAGTGACCTTCAAACTATCACATTTTCCATTATGAAACTCTACAAAATGTTGAGCTAAGGGACTTTCTATTTTATTTGCTCTTATGTCCCTTAAATGTTCCATAATTCTAACTTTAAACATTCTTTTAGTTTGACCTACATAAAATTTTTCACAACTACATTGAATAACATATATAACTCACTCTGTTTTACAATTAAAATGACCATTAGGTTTAAAACTAATTCCATTAATATATGGAAAAAAATTTTTTACATAGGGACAAACTTTACATTTTCCACATGGTACTGTTCCCTTAACAACAATTTGTTCATATATTTTCTCTCCCGGTCTAATAAATTTCGTATGCACTATCATATTCCTTATATTTCTCCCTCTTTTATAAGAAAAATTCAATTTCTTTTCTATTAACTCATTAAGCTCTCTATAATTTTGCAAAAATTTCCAAAAATGTAAAATACATTTCTTAATGTTTTCACTATATATATTAAATGTAGAGACCATAAAAATCTCTTCCAACTCTTTTTTATTATTCATACTAGCTCTGTTGTTCTGTTTTTTCCAACATTTTAGTCCCCTATTGAATATTTTATCAAATATTTTATTTATACTCGAGTTAATTAATTGTCTATCATATTGCCTTCTTATGAACATATCTTAAAAATTCACTATAAGGTAAAGCTTCCAAGGTGTGCCTAGGATGGCAACTTGTACCCATTAAAAATTCATTCAGGCAATCAAATTTCCTATGTATGCCTGTAACTATGGGTCTACCTATAATACCCTGTAAATTAATATCCAAAAAGGAAACATTCTCACCACATTGTATGCCATCAGACATTATACCGAACCTATTCGTTTGTATATCTTGTACAAATTTCTCAACTTCAAATTTACCTCCGTCACACAAAAAAAATTAAATCATCAATAAATCTGAAATAATATATAACATAATTTTAACAAACAAATGAGTATCAATATATTCAAATTCCACCAATCCCATAAAAATATTTGCATACATGGGTGCAAATGCAGCACCTATGGCTGTACCTTGGATTTGGTGGAAAATTTTATTATCAAAATAAAAATAATTATTCTCCAAACAAAATTTCACTAAGTCTAAGATATAATGTGTTAATGGTGAATCCCCCATCTGCTTATATAAAGCCTCTATTCCAAAATAATTTTTAATATTGGTATATAGGCTTTTAACATCTAAAGTCAGCCAGTACATATTTTCACTCCAAATGACATTTTTAATCGAAAGAATCTTGTATATAGGATGGAAGTTTCTGTGCCTCCTTCAGTAGCACTCGGTGTAAAACCACCCCTAGATTGTGTAAAAAATAATTACTAGCCGAAACAATCGGTCTACCCAGGGGATTTATCATATCCTTATGGATTTTAGGTAGACAATAAAAATAAGCTGGACTATACTCTTGAATGTTCAACTTATTTTCAACATCAAAATCTAACCAGTAACCTAATCTCAAGCCTCTATGTATTAGGTTCAAGTAATTTTCCTTGGCTAGTATTATAGCCTCATCAGAAGCTTCACAATATATAGACTCGTCTCCTAATAAATCTACACACATTTTATAATATTGAGTATAATGCATAATAACAATTTTATTGCCTTTCTCTGAGGGCTTTACTATTAGATCACATTGTTTGGAAAATTCATAAATTCCATCCATTCATTTTTAGATTAATTAAAATTTACATTTCTGTTATTTAAATTATCTATTAGTGCATCAATTTCAAAACCCACCATCATTTGAAAGTTTTTTATCCCTTCATGTACAAATGGTGGCATAAATTTAGTCTTTGTGTTGATTACAGACATATCTATGGTACAATATGCGTTCAATTCACTAACACAAGATACAAATGAATCAATCAAGGAATTAATACTAGCTTCTAAAGAATGCATATCCAAGCTTTGTGAGTTATTCAACAAATCCATTGGCCCTGCATTTTTAGCAACAATACAATTAAAATAATACCACAAATGTAATTTACGAACAAACCTAAATAGCTCTATTTTACATTCATATTTTTTGTCAAAACTGTAGGTACAAATTTTAGTCCATGATTCAAGACAGTAAAAACTTCATCGCTAATATAACAACCAGATAAATTAACAACTGAATTCAAAACATGATAAGAACAAGAATCAGTACCATCTAGTCCTTTTGTTTTCACGCCATTGGCGGGGGGGGGGGGCTCCTCTCTGTGATTCTTGTTCCGTATAACTTCTTTTCTGTTGTTGTTGCCTCCCATATGTTTTAAAAGGACGAAAATGTTCCGAAAAGTAACAGTCGTCTACTGGTGAGGGCAAAGGTGGAAAATCAGAACCTAAATCACTGTCACTCTGTTGTCTATGTATATTATATTTCCCATTGATATGAGTATTGGTCGTACTATCAGTTCTTTCTCTCTGAGGACCACTCCCATTAAGGTGACCCATTCTGGAACATAAATGCTGATTGGATCCACCAAAGAAGGCTGTGCCCTTCTCAAAATCACGAAGATCCCTTTGTATTTTACGCATCTTTTGTTCCAGTACTTTTTTCTCATGTACAGTGAGTTTGTCCTGAATTTCAGTAAGACAGGATTCAAATTTCACCCTGTCCAAAGTAGCCATTAAATTTGTACATACCATAGTGATTTCTTTTTTGATGTTAGACAATTTAAGAATGTCCCGTTCTATTAAAATATTAAGCCATTCAATTGAACAATGATGTGCCGCTTTTTCCCATCTCTGTTGGAAAACTTTATCAGTTGCACACGTCACAATGAAGGGCTCTGATGGAAATTTTACTGCTCTCAAGCCTCTAGGTACTATGTTAAGATCTACATACCTTTGCAGGCTTGTGTAGTTATAATAAGTGAACATTTCTTTGTCCATTAAATTACTAAGTTTTGAAATCAAGATTGTTACTTCTCCTGGATATTCCATAGAATGCTTACCAATATGAGCAAAAGGGTTACTTCCTCATTTGTTTCGAGTTTCAGTCAAAAAGTGCTCCCATACTGGAACACCAGATGCATTTTCAGTAACCCCATTCCTCTCTGTTCGATCAGAGCTACGCTCCATATTGGTATTAATAAAGCCATCAAGAGTACGTTGGGAGGTACCTGAATTCTCCTCCCTAAAAATTCTCAGAATGTTAACACCTGGATCACTGGCCATCGAAGCAATAAATGTAGAAAAACAACTTGCAAAACACCAAACTGTCACATGAACTACCACACCATCAAGGAGAACAACGAGCCAGTGGAAATAACACTTTATTTAGCGCCTCGGCTCACCAAAAGCCTTCAAGGAGTAACAATTCACATACATCAAGAGTATATATAACACTACCAACTTGATTATTCAATTAAACATTCAATTAAATATAAAACTAATTCTCCACTTAAAAAGACAGTGTATTAAATCAAACTTTTCCAGCAACACTCAGTATTTAACCCTCCGGGACTCAATGTTTCATATTTCAAAATAAAAATCATTTCTTTCTTTAAAAGTGCATTTTTTATTCTACCCTCACTAGCTTCATTTATAAAAATCTGCTCTAAAATAGTGACCTTCAAACTATCACATTTTCCTTTATGAAACTCTACAAAATGTTGAGCTAAGGGACTTTCTATTTTATTTGCTCTTATGTCCCTTAAATGTTCCATAATTCTAACTTTAAACATTCTTTTAGTTTGACCTACATAAAATTTTTCACAACTACATTGAATAACATATATAACTCACTCTGTTTTACAATTAAAATGACCATTAGGTTTAAAACTAATTCCATTAATATATGTAAAAAATTTTTTTACATAGGGACAAACTATACATTTTCCACATGGTACTGTTCCCTTAACAACAATTTGTTCATATATTTTCTCCCCCGGTCTAATAAATTTCGTGTGCACTATCATATCCCTTATATTTCTCCCTCTTTTATAAGCAAAATTCAATTTGTTTTCTATTAACTCAGTAAGCTCTCTATAATTTTGCAAAAATTTCCAAAAATGTAAAATACATTTCTTATTGTTTTCACTATATATATTAAATGTAGAGACCATAAAAATCTCTTTCAACTCTTTTTTATTATTCATACTAGCTCTGTTGTTCTGTTTTTTCCAACATTTTAGTCCCCTATTATATCTTTTATCAAATATTTTATTTATACTCGAGTTAATTAATTGTCTATCATATCGCCTTCTTATGAACATATCTGTTGTATTCTTAATCTCATTTAAAAAATCTTTTTCATCATTACAGATACGAGATAATCTTAAAAATTCACTGTAAGGTAAAGCTTCCAAGGTGTGCCTAGGATGGCAACTTGTACCCATTAAAAATCCATTCAGGCAATCAAATTTCCTATGTATGCCTGTAACTATGGGTCTACCTATAATACCCTGTAAATTAAATAAATAAATCTCATCAGCTATCCCAGTGCTCAAAACCATCCGTAATATTCCCTTCTGCTCCCATTTTATATATGCCACAACACATCATCATCCATACTTGTAACATCCAGTCCTCTTTTTATGTGATTACTGCACACGTCTCCATTTATTCACAAATGTTCTCCTCTCTAGCCTCTTTCTCAATACCCTTAATCAGCAAACATGCACCATGTCTGTTAAACAACTTAATGGTAAAACCCTACCTTACCTCCTTGGATCACACCTGTTTTATACATCTACCATTCCTCACCTTACCTCCTTGGCTCACACCTCTGTTTTATACATCTACCTTTCCCTACCTTACCTCCTTGGCTCACACCTCTGTTTTATACAGCTACCTTTCCCTACCTTACCTCCTTGGATCACACCTGTTTTATACATCTACCTTTCCCGACCTTATCTCCTTGGATCACACCTCTGTTTTATACATCTACTTTTCCCGACCTTACCTCCTTAGATCACACCTGTTTTATACAGCTACCTTTCCCTACCTTACCTCCTTGGATCACATCTGTTTTATACATCTACCTTTCCTGACCTTTCCTCCTTGGATCACACCTCTGTTTTATACATCTGCCTTTCCCTACCTTACCTCCTTGGCTCACATCTCTGTTTTATACATTTACCTTTACTCACCTTACCTCCTTGGCTCACACCTGTTTTATACATCTACCTTTCCCTACCTTTCCTTCTTGGCTCACACCTCTGTTTTATACATCTACCTTTCCCTACCTTACCTCCTTGGCTCACACCTCTGTTTTATACATCTACCTTTCACTTCTGATGAAGCTAATAAAAACAAAAGTGCTTTACTGAAGATTTTACCATCTTCCTTTTGAGCATTTGTTGTCTACGTCTCCTACTCTCCTACTTCTGCATGTATCTTATCAGACTATATGACATTTGGTGTTATACTCAACAAACCAAACTTTAAATCATCAAACCGATTCAAAATGGAAAAAAAATGCTAATTTTTGTAGGGGAAACTCCCCTCCAACCCCGTGTGAGAGGCTGTGCTTACCTGTTTCCTGCTAATTGTATATACTAACTCCCAAGATTGCACTACAGCGGGGAAAAAGCAAATTCTTCACTCTCCACACTTCCACAATCACTCACAGAATAAATCGGACAATGTGCAATCCATTGATTTTTGATCAGCTGTGCTGATTTTTTCTGTGAGAAGAATTCATTTTTCAACCACCTGAATGTCAGCCGTTATATTTATCATTTTTTAAACTGCTGCCTAAATCCCACACACTTTTCATTATCTAGTTATCAATTTAACTTTAAGATTTTATTTCTCAGTCACAAGAGCAGCATCGAATCAATACATAAAGCTCATAGCAGTCTATACATTTTCACAAATCTTTATACTTAACTCAGTTCAGCAGTTTGTATCTTTCCTCTGCTTTGACCAAGACTTCCCCTTGTCTACCAAGCAGCCTAACCAACAGTGGATAAGAGTGTTTTTTTCCATTTATTTTTGTCAGCAGTATTTCTTAAACCGCCTCCCATGGCCATTGTGTCCAGTCCAGTAATGCATGGTCGACATGATCAGTATTCACTTTATGCATTATAAATTCCACAATCTTCCTGCACTCGTAATACAGTCTGCACCCCCTATCCAGTATTTATTTACACTCATCACCAGTTTTTATCATGCCAGTGGTTTAATGAAGACATCATGACAACTACATCTCAAGCCAACCATGAGAAGATGAGAGGTTTACAATCATTTCTGTTATTCCAGATTCTCTAAACTTTTAAAATGGCCTCCTGGCAAGGAACCAACATGACTGACATAAATCTTATATGTTTCACATCTCCTTCATTCGGACAATTATACGGTCAGCATTTTATACAATGTGCTGTTTAGAACCATGCAAAAGTCTCATGTGCAACGTAAAAATCTTTTATTTAGTGAATATACCCTTGCAGAATTTCTTAAACTATTTCAAATCATCAGCTAGCCCTCTTTCCACAGTTACCCCTAGACATAACCATGTCTAGTTTTCATCCTTTACCTCTGAAAACAGATAAAACTGCATGTTGTAATTTAGTCATGTAGTCAGATATGACTTTTTGTGACCTCTAAGTCTTTAGCATGCCAGACTTTTCTTTCAAGAACTACTTTTAATTTCTACCAAATACATCTGTTGAACCACTTCAATCTTTCTGCTTCTCCCTTTTCCATCAATATTTCACAAATAGCAAATATTTATTCTCCTAATTTCTTATTACCCTTCTAAACAGTCTTGCTTGTTTTTCCTCCTTTGCCACTGTCACCCTTCTCTTTCCTATCCCTCAAATCGCCACTTCATATCCGTGCGTCTCCTTACCTCTTTGTAACCTTTACATGTTGATCGCCATCTTATTCCCCTCAGTTCCCTCACTGTCCTCGCACTATTTCCACCTCATTTCTAAATATCCTTCCTCTCTTGATCTCTGTACATTGATAATCATTGTCATGTACTTACTGAGACCCGGCATCCCTACCCATGTTATTCTTTGCCTGTCCTAAGTTGATTGTTTCCAATTCTACCTCACCACCCTCTCCACACTAAAGTGAGAAGATACTTTTTGTTAACTCTTCCACTCTTCTGTTCTCTAGTTTTAGACCTCTGTGTGCCTTATGAAATACATAACTCGAAGCAGCACCAAAGCCCATACAACCTGGACTTTTTCCTAGTGTTACAATTTGACCCAATAATATTTATTTTTCTAAGCCTTATTCTTGAGCTTTGACACAATGCATTCATACTTTGCAGAAGATAGCCCTCTTTCTCTTACTTCCCCAACAAGCTGTTACATTCCTTAAACACTAATCTAACTTTTCCATGACTAACAGAAAAATGGCAGGGCTAAAATTACATCTCTGCCTACAGTTCTGCCAAACCTCCCACCATAACATTAATAGCTTTCATAAGTCTCCATTTTTAAGCTTGACACTTAAGCAATAATACAATGTCTTAAAACTTTGCAAAAGAAGCTCCCCCCCCAAAGGATAGAAAGCTCTAAGCAAGAATCCCAACTGAATAAATTGAAAGTCTTATGAGCATCTGACCCCAGTACCACTTCTCTTTCTCCACCTTTACGTTCCCCTCAGTGTACAAAATTTAATAGCATGCTCCAATGGTCTATCAGTGACCTAGCTTTTCTAAACCCTAGTTGTTCCCTTCCAACTCATGAAAACACCTCCACTAATCTATCAACCAATACCCTAATCGTTTAGCGTTAGTATTACATACAGAGATACGTCTGCAGTTTATTTCATCCTCTTAGGCCCGCTTTTCCTTTCTGCGGCACCAGCATTTTCTCCTTCACTGTTGACTTCGAGGCTGTCCACCTTTCCATCATATCATCGGAATGCTTCTCCATACCTGTTCCTGCCTCTAAGAATCTTAATTTAAGAAGCTTACCTCACACCACAGTACAGCAAGGATTTGCAGACAGACTGGATTCCTTGGAGTTAAAGAAAAAAATAAATGTAATTCGTTAAGACAAGATGAAGTAAATGAAACTGTCAACGCTGAGCTGTTTAAAAACATGTGAATGATGTCGTTCTGTAATATGCGTCATCTACATTAATCTGTTTCTAAACTTTTTGTATCTCCCAATACAAAACAACATGGAAGGATACATTGTCTGATACTGTTGTTACTTAGTTATTCTTACTCTGAGGTCACACAAGTGTGCAGATGCGTACAATATCGAACAGCTCTTGAATAAAGCATTTCATTGTTCTCCAGCTTTGCGTTTAGGTTCATAGGTACTAACCACTCCATTAATCTGTGAGGATCTTACGAAGTCTAGACTTTCATTTCAGTGATGATTTTTAGTCATTATAATTTGTGTCCAAATCATGCAGACATGGGCAGAATAAGGAGAGTTTAGGGTAATTACATGTTGCCCCTCTCCATGTAAAACAAAGGCATTAAACTGGAGAGGTGATTTGTGGTTACCCATCAATTCATCCAAATTACATTTAATAGAGTGACAAAAGTACTTTGGTTTATGTGGACTGGAAGCCAGTTTTATGGAAGTGGTATTCTCTGTGAAACATACATATCTTTTCAACATGTTCTGTTTATGTTGCAGAAGAGATTGAAATCCCTTGACAGACTGTTAATATTACAACTGGGCTTATGAACGTGCATTAGATATGACAGACTGTGGTCTGTTGAAACTCTATATGTGACGGAGAGGTCACCTCTCTGTAGTCTGTATGACACTGACAAGAGGGACAAGGGTTTGAGATGAGTTGCATAGTTTTTATGATTTAGACCCTTGATTTCCTTACTGAAGAACGCTGCATTTGTTACAGATGTGATGTGTTTGGAAATAATACATACCAAAAGGGGTAGTATAATCAGTGGTCAGCCAAATGCATGGCTAATATAGGGGAATGATTACATCACTGGACCTGAACACCACACCATTAGATATAAGCTGTACAATGAAAAAAAAGAATTCCTTGTGATAGTAGCTGCATGGTCATCAAAGGACAGCTCATTGTTCATGTAGGATCCCAGATCCCTGACTATGGGATCACTCCTCGGGGAATCATGCTTGTTGAAGGATATGATTATACTTTTCCTGGCATTTAATTTTAATCCATGGTTTTGATATCAGCTATTCACTTGGGATGTTCCTTCTTGGAGGATCACAGTGTCCTCTGGGGAGTGTATGATAGCACTAATTATTCATTCATCTGCAAACTAGTTCATCCAGAAACCCTTAACATTACCTTTGACATCCGAGACATTAATGCCAAGGAGGAGTGTCTCAAGGATTGAACCCTGGAGGTACACCACCAGTGACAGGTCTTTTGGAGGAGGTGTAGCCACCCACCTTTATTTCCTGGATATTATTTGGGAGCCAGTTTGATATCCAATGTGTTGCACAGGGATTGACATTTAACTGGGAGTGTTTGTCTATTATACCTAAACATGGAATGGTGCTGAATGTCTTTGTGCAGTCTAGATATGTAGTATTTATTGATTTATCCTCATCCATTCCTACAGTAGCTTTTTTGAATAGGTCAACCAGGTTAAGCTGGCAGGATCTGCCCTTGAATCCAAACTGTCTTGGGTCAAGAGTCTATAGTTTAACTATTTCCTTATTTATTAATTCCATTATAATCCTTTTCATACCTTTAAAGGTGAGGTATGTCTGGCTTATAACTCCATAATTATCTTGCTCTATTGAAGTCCCAACCTTTGTTCAAGGGAATGAGTGTTGCTGTACTCCATTTATCCAGCACAAAACCTGATTGGAAGCATATATTGAATTGTCTCTGTAGGGGATCTGAGAAGCCATGTTTCAGGCTTACCAGTAGGCAGTGTGGTATGTTATCCAGCCCCAAAGAAGTAGTGTTCTTGGCCTTAGATAATTCCTTGAGGACTTGTTCTTGGGAGATTTGGTGGGCGGGGTAGGGGGGGTGGCATGTAGATGCGGGTATGCACTTTGAGAGTATTGGGGGGGGGCAGAAAAGTTTAAACTAGATTTGACTGCTATATGATTAACAATGATCTCTGGGTCTGAGCATGTGCCATCAGTTGCTATTAGCTACATGCAGTACTGAGGAAATTCCTAAGATAGTTAAAGAAGGCTTTGTGATTATCCCTCACATGGGTGGGTAGTTTTACCTATTATCTAGTTTTGGTTTATCTGGTCATGGAACAGAATTACTTCTCTAGTTTAGTCAGAGCATTTTTGGTATCTTGAGTGTAATTTTGCATGCACTGAGGGTTTTTCCTTTCATTATAAAAGTCTGTTTATATTTGGGTTCTACCAGAGAAGGTTTATTTTTTAATTTAGCATTGTATTTATTTCTGAAAGGGACATATGTATCTATGCAATTACTTAAATGTGCATAGAATTTGTCTGAAAAGGATTCACTATAAACATTGGAGATGTAGTTATAAAGAGGGAAGGGCTGCCACCACCAACAACACGGGGGAGCTTGTCCTGTTGGATACATGATGGCTGGAGTGAGTCTACTTATATATATATATATATATATATATATATATATATATATATATATGGGATCCCTTTAAAATCTCAAAAGACTGAAAGATCGACTTTTGGTAGTTCAAGATGAAAATATCGAAAGTCCAGTTATTCAAAACTGCACGTTACCAAGTTTTAGACTACCAAATCTGCTTTTGTTGTGGTGTGGTATGGTTTGTGTTTGCGGTGCATTGTGGCCTGGGAGTTAGAGATGGCTGATGATGTGTAGCTGTGTACAGAGATTCAGGTAGGTTGTTAGTGTTCAGAGGTTTTGGATAGGGATTTTTTTATTTTTTGGTTGTGTGGGAAGTTTTGGGAGTTGGGTGGGTTAGATAGGTGAGTGAGTGTGTGTGTGTGTGTGTGTGTGTGTGTGTGTGTGTGTGTGTGTGTGTGTGTGTGTGTGTGTGTGTGTGTGTGTGTGTGTGTGTGTGTGTGTGTGTGTGTGTGTGTGTGCATTAGTATTGAAGGCGGTGTGTTTTCTGAATGTGTAGTATATGTGTATTTTGCATGTATGTGAGTGAAGTAAGTATAGGGTGCGTAACAGTAGTTTTTTTGTGCATTTCGTAGTAGTGCGACCTCAGAGTTGGTATATATAAGTAATGAGGGTGTGGGGGGGGTGCATAGGTTTTGTTGGTGTGTGTGTTTAGTTGTTTAGTTATGGTGTAGGGTGGAGGTGTTGTTTGTGATGTTGTGGTGGAGGTTATATTAAAAAACTGAACGTTGCTTGCTGAAAATTTGGTATTATGTATTTTCGGTATACTAATATTCTTTTTTTGATATTTCAGTATTGTGGGTGTTCGATGTTTAAGTCTCGAGATGCTGAAAGTCAGTCTTTCAGTCTTTCAAGATTTAAAAGTAGACCCATATATATATATATATATATATATATATATATATATATATATATATATATAGATATAGTTTACTATCAAAATGTTGAAGTAACATTTGGCGAGCACAGGAATGTTGAAATGTGACTGGATGATTTCTGTATTGCTGAACATTACTTGAGCAAGAGAGTTGTATCAGCGAATGCCACTGTGCATTCGCTGATATGAACCTCGATCTTAGGAGTACAGATCGCGGAACAGTGCAGACTGGGAAATCCATCCCTTTTTTCAGTGTAGTGCAATCTCAGAGTTGGAATATTTATTTAGCAGGGGGTGTGGGGGAGCAGCCAGCCACAGGGGTTGCAGGGGGGCTTGCCCCCCCCCTACAAAACAGTGAATTTGCAGAGTAGGGGATAGACTTACCTTAGCTCCTTTGCAGACTTCACTTTCGCTATTCGATCTAAATGTTGAATCTGCTGAATTTGTTCATCAGAATTGACATTTAGACCTAATTAGTATGCAGGAATGCGGCATTATGGTTCGATGTTTAAAACGGAATTTGTTTTGAATGTCAACATTTTGATAGTAAACATATATAGATATATATATATATATATATATATATATATATATATATATATATATATATATATATACATATATACATACATGCACATTCACACACACACACACACACACACACACACACACACACACACACACACACACACACACACACACACACTTATATAAAGTCCAGTTGCAAGAGTTGCTTGAACATTCTGATGTAATGGGAAGTGACTTTGTTGTTTTATTAGTTTAAACATTTATCTAGTCATCAACAGTCAACCATATAAAGCCCATATTCCATGACCTTTGCTCTCTAGAGTATTTGTAGCTTTTGTTAACTACAGGTATTGATGTAAAAGTGCTTAGTTCTTTGACTTATCTGGGGACAACTGCCTCATATCAAGTTCAGTCTAGGGGTAGTATCTGGTTAAGTGACATGCCCAGAGTCATACACTAGGGCATGCAGATGGAGGGGATCGAACCCAGGAGTAGAGGAAGTAGCACATTGTTTTAATCACCTTTGCTAATCTGCCAGACTCTTGTTAAGAGTGTTTCCTAAAACTGAGATGAGTAATTCAGGTTGTCCCCCCCCTTTTATGTGGAGCTCTGATTCAGAGGATAAACCAGGCTACCTGATTTTCAAGACAACACTCATAATGCAATATATTTGCTCTTAGAAGTCATCAGGATGGCGAACCCTATCCAATGGATGAACGTTCATTGTCATAGCATGATCTGGTTCTGAAAAGGAGAACGCATTCCTGTCTCAGTGGTCTTGCAGAAAACTCAGCAAGCAAGACCCTTCAGGCAGTGATGTTTTGACTTATAAATCTATGCACTCTTCCTCCAGTATTCAATTTTCTGGGGACGTTTAGCCAGAGATCCTCAAAAAAGAACACAAAGAGGAAATGGCCAATAAATCCAACAGGCCAAGAACCACTCCTCCTCAGAAAAGTGAGTCAAGGTCCCTTCCTACACGATGGTCGCTTCCTACATGATGGTCGCTTCCTACACGACGGTCGCTTCCTACACAACGGTCACTTCCTACACAACTGTTGATTCCTACACTACTGAGGAAGTCATTCTGTTCTCCTGCAAGAAAGTCTTAAAGAGTCTTTGATGGAAGGGAGTCCAGAAAAGGCCCTTTGAATTGCAATGCATGGCCTGAAACTGGCTGGACTTGCCCTGTGATGGGCACTGTCCATTGGATCTGCAGCAAGGGCATGAGAGAATCCTTGTTGTCTTGTGTAGGACATACAGATCTAAGCAGTAAAAAGTGGCCGTCTGGAAAAGAAAAGGGTGAGATAACTTCCGCCCTGATGAAAACTGCCACTGGTGCCAGTGTCCTGCTACAACCCAGGCAACAATGAAAAGTGATACTGATGGCATGAACTGATAGTGAATGTTTCCATCTTAGAACCTAAAGAAGCCTTATTATAACCTCATGATGCTGATGCGACTCTTACGTGTGCACCCTGTATGGTCAGAGATCATGTTCCTTTCTTTTACCTAAAACGAAGAAGGAAACTTGGTGAAAGTAACATGCACAATAGCTCATATGTCGATATAGAAATAAGCAGCTAAAAATCCAAAATGGACCTCGGGCCTCTAATCTTTAAGGGAGCCACAAGAAGCTGAAGTTAAATGTTCAGGACCACTTGTGACAGCGCACAACTTGAAGGATTGCTTAATTAGGAGATTTTATACTTCCTCCATTCCTGCTATATTCATTGCCTTCAGACAAGGAGGAAGATTAGGGTGAAAGAATCGTGTGACAGATTAATGTCTGGCCAAAGTGTGATAGGAAGGCAAAGGTGTGTCAGTTACATCCTACGTGCCTATATTTAGAAACACACAATATAATCAAATGACAACTAGATTAAAGCCAGTTCACTGAGTGACTTTCATCGTGTCCTGCTCATCTAATTTCATATACATAATGAGATTGTGCAGTCACAGCTGGAGAGGCATAGTCCTATATACTGTCAATGCCTCAGACATTAGCACACTTCTCTCTGATAACACAAGATCAGAACACTGACATTAGCACACTTCTCCCTGATACCAGAAGATCAGAACACTGTGGGATCTATTTGCCTGAGTTGGTGGTAACACAGGTGGATGTAAAAGATCACACAGTACATATCAAAATGAAGATGGTTCTTTATTTACTAATGTAATTCTCATTCCCATAATTAAATGAAATTATTTTCTATCACAATTTCCTTTTCTTTATGCCTCAATATTTTTGCTAAAAGGGGTAAGGTTTTTGATCCAGACTTCTAAAATGCAGAATAAAACATTGCATATCAACACCTCATATGCAAAACTAAAACTTTTTTATTCCTTTTTTTTTTCTTGTCACAGCATTTGGATTCTGGTTGTTATTACCTTTTTTAAACAACTCAAGGTGTTATTAATCATCAGCTAGAGGTTTAAAGGTTTAGGTCAGAGGAGCCAGCAGTCATTTGCTTACTCTTTGGCTTGTTTGTCTTGGACCCCAGCTTCTCAGTTCCAAGGTGGATTGAGCCATCCCCTGGCCCCCGCAGATATTTTTTTGTATCTGGTGAGTGGCGCTGATGAGCAGCACTGAACTAATTTGGAGTGGGACTCACAATTCTTATTTTGAATCAAGTGTAGGTCTCTGCCACCCCCATTAGCATATGGCCAAATGTACAATGCTGGGTCTTGATAAAAACGAAGGAAGTGTTACTGCATGTTAGGTAAAGCACTTGTATGTTTTCAAGAACTTGTTTCCCATGTACTGTATGATCTACCAGGTTCTTCTTTAAAGTTTTTGCCTGTTTGTTTTTTCTGTGTTACTTATTTACATGTTGTATCTGTGTGCATAATTACTATTTATTTTATCTAATTTTCTTTTTATTTAATCACAAACCATAGAAAAAAAATGAAACTCATTTCATCAACGGCACATGTTAATGAATCATATTTCACAGAAAACTATACAAAACTATAGATAGTCAGTGCTGGTGTAGTTTAAGATGTTAGGACAGAAGGAGTTTCAGTTGAAGTTAGTCTACAGTATACCTTATACTTTGCCAGAACCCACTCTGGTATTGTGTAGACATTTATAAAAGTTTGTGTTTCTAGATCTGGAGTGATTCACCATGAGTGTTGTTTTCTCTTTTCTCCACAGTTGTGCAGCAATGTATATAACGAATGGGTGTAGGGCTTAAGAAGTGAAAAGGAAAAGTCATAGGTATTCAGAAGATATGTAGTTGGAACAGTGGTATATACTTAAGGTGTCATTTGCATATATCCCATGGACATCCACTACAGGAGGTTTTTAAGGTATTATACAGTTAGCTTGGCTGTCTTTCTTGCATATTTATGGAGTGGTTTGACTGTGTAACCTTTTATGCTTTGGTTTGAATGCTATTTGGGATATTTATTATAGACACCCTAATGTCTGTGGATATTAGCCTTAATTTACGCTCTGTCTTTCTCAAGCGTAGTCAGGTACTTAATTTATTCTATAATGAGGAGGGCAGAGAAAGACTGAAATGTGTTATGTCTTCAGTTAGTGTGGATTGCCTTTGTTAGTTTATACTTATCAATAAAGACATAAAAAGTTATATAGATGAATCTCTGGGATGTGTTTAATGGGTGATTTCCACATATCCTATGGTCCTCCAGTCTAGGAAGTTTAAAGTATTACAGATTTCTTTAGATTTTTACTGAAGGGTACACACACACACACACACACACACACACACACACACACACACACACACACACACACACACACACACTCATATGTATATATCCATAGATACAGGTAACTACACAAACACACACACATACACACAGTTCAGATGTTTTTCTCTTCCTCTGTCACTGTGTGAACTCAAATTTGATGTATATAAATTACAGCATCTGTAGTGGAACAAAGGGAGCTTGACCTGTTGCAAAAATGATTTTTTAAGAGATGTACTCCCTGTTCATAAATTTAAAAGGATGAAGGAGTTAGTTTACTCATACTGTGGCAGTCTTAGTGAAACTGATGAAGTCAATGAAATTTGATGCCTAGTTCTCAATGAGTTATCCCTCATCAAGAATGACATTGATAATCTGTACTTAACTCCTAAATTTCATCTACAGTTGGTGGTACACTTCCTTCTGTGCCAAAAAAAGACCTCTAACCCACAAAATTCAGGTGACTGCAGGTTCAGGTACATTTGTTTGGGGACACATGGCTGAAGTGACATTCAGCAGTAGAGAAATATGGATGCTACAAACTCCCTGAGAAGCACACATTACCATGCCCACAGCTTTAATAACCCAGTACATGGGGACAGGAGAATTAATAAGCATTATGCCTAGTGTATAGTTCATGCTTATGTATTTACATGTAGAAGTGTGCTACAAATTGGAGGGAATCTTGCATATTACTGTAATCACTTTTATGCTCTAGTATACATTTTTTATAATGTCCCCTAGACACTGTGAAGGACATAGTGGTCCAAACACACCAATTATAAAGGCACTACCCATTGTGTACTGCATTTTTACTGCTACTGACATGCCCGTTGGCCAGTCTGCTGCTGATATTTGTCATAATGACTGCTGTCTCATGTTTCTTTAAGGGCCATGGAGATTACTTTCTCCCTAAACATTTAATTATTGAAGATTTGGGCATAGCACCACATAATTCTATTTGTCCACAGTGAACTTACAACAGCCATATTTATCTGAAGCTAAATGACATTTGGTCATGTGTCCCCAGTCAAATGTACCACAGGGAAATGTCTCACTGCCTAGGTGCCTGAACCTGGTGACTGCAAATGTTCTGCGTCACAAAGAGATGTGACCCCCCAGTGAAGAAAGAATCTGTACTTGTGACTTGGTGCCCCTTTTTGAAGACTTAAACATTGATTCAGGAGAGACATCGAATACCCACCGAATCAGCATATCTACTCTCTGCACCCTTGGCAGTACAGTTTGAATTCCCACCACAAACAAAAAAATTGTTCACTGCATATATGGTCCTGTATGTTATAACTACTGACCAGAGCAGGATGTTTGTTCAATGTATCTTTGGCATCAATGGCTAAATATCCACCATAGCAGCACATCTCATCAGTGCATCATGGGTATTATGCAAATACCAAGGATACCAACAAGGCTGCTCACTGCAGCCATTGCACCATGGGCTGCATACCCAACATATCAGCATGTTTGCAAACTGTACACATGATATCATTGGCTGAATGCCACCAACAAAAACATGTCTGCATACTATATCCATGATATGATGGTCTGAATGATATCACACAAATATATCTGCATATTCTATCCTGGATACCATGGTCCATATGTCAGTGCACAAATGTGTCTGCAATCTGTATCCATGATACCATGGTCCACATGTCAGTGGACAAACATGTCTGCATATTATATCTATGATACTATAGTCTGAATGTCACCACACAGACAGGTCTGTAAACTGTATCCATGATACCATGGCAGAATATCACTGCACAAACATGTCTGCATCCTGTATCCATGATATTATTGGTGAACGTCACCACACAAACATATCTGCTTAGTATATTTATTATGTACCCTCTAGATATAGTCAGAGAAAGGAAACCTTTCCATGTTATAAGTGCAGTTTTTTAATTATATCATGAAAGGTGAGAAGTCTGTGCATTTTGTTACTTTTAAGGAATTCTCACTAAGCATGAATGTGTATTGCAACTCTTGTAATATTGTTTACTTAGTTAAGTGTGTGAAATGTCCTGCCTTCTATGTAGGAGAATCTAATCAAAAATATATAGGAATGCATGTGTGAACATATCTCTAATAATAGAAGAAAGGTCAAAATGCGTTGTTTAAGCACATTAATGGCATAGATGAAACGCATCAAATTAATTGTATGTCTCTATAAATAGTTTTAGTTAATAAAAGGGATGGTGATATAGTTGCTAAAACAGAGAAAACTGAATATCGATGGATTACTAGATTGAGTTCACATACGTATCCTGGTTTGAATGAAATGATTAGTATTAAGCCTGTTTTAAAGGTTATGCTGTGATTTTATACCAAATGAAATGCATCACGGATGGCGCAGTGGTGAAGCGGTAGCGTTTTTGCCTCACAGCAAGAGGTTCTCCGGTTCAATTCTCAGCTGGGGTGCCTTCTGTGCGGAGTCTGCATTCATGTGGGGATGCTCCGGTTTCCTCCCATGTTACAAAGACATGCATCTGGAGCCTTTCTCCCTGGGCCTCCGCTGAAAATTGGCTTCGTTCCAAGTCGGACTTTCCCGGTTAATAAATAAATAAATTACTGTTAACATGTGACATTTGAGGAAGCATTTAAATGGTTCTGTTTAATATGTGTAAAAGTTTTTTTGTTGGCTAGTGATTCATTAAACTATTCTGAATTGTCA
>NC_056741.1:35403453-35418453 GCF_019279795.1 Protopterus annectens
AATGAATACTTTAAAAGTCATTTATCCTGCCACTGCCCTCACCCTCCCTGACCTCAGCCATCTTACATAGTCATCATTAAATCAGTTTTCTCTCTTCCTTCCCCCAAATACCACCCTCTCCCTCTCTCATTCTACTCACTTCCTTTCCCTCCCACCCCTCCCACCACCTCTTAACCTTCCTCCTCTTTGCATAACTATCAACACCGCAAAAATTACTGCTACTGTCTAAGGAATATATAGGTTCATAGGTAGGTACTAGTCTATCTACCCAATGGCATTTATAAGCCTAGCCAGAATGTGTTAGCTTTCGCCGCCCCCTTAGATTAGTTCCATGTGCCTCTGTCCAGCAGAGCCATTGAAGTGATCCCTGGGGTAAACTTTCTGTTTCCCATCCACTCGTCAAGGTTTCTCTTGAAGAGGGTTAGCGAGGAGCTCTGCCTAATGTAGATTGCAATCTTGTTCCAGAGCATGGGAAGTCTCTGGGACAGGAATCTATCCCTCCAGCACATCCTATTTATTGCTGTGGTGAGGTTTAGATCCATGGAGCGTGTGGCTCGAGGGGATATGGTTTTCTTTAGGTGGAGCATGTCCATCAATTCTGGGTTGGACATGGCCTTGTATGTCAGGCAGAGATCACCTCTGAGTAGGTGGTATGCAACCGAATACAGCTGGAGTTTCTTCAGTCGAGCTGCATAGGGCATCTGTTTGAGGTCAGTGATCCTCTTGTTGAGGTACTTCTGTGGCCTTTCCAGTTGTTGCAGGTGTCTTGTAAGGTACAACCCAAATGGGACATTGTACTCTATGATGGGTCTGATGAGTGATGAGTAGAGGGGCACAATGACCTCTTTTGATCTGGATGCGAACCCTTTTGTGATTAGGTGGGCCACATAGAAGGATTTTCTAACCACTTTGGCAATGTGATTATCAAAGGAGTGATTACTATCTACTTGGGTCCCCAGATCCCTTATTATGTCTTCCGTATTTAGGGGACTACCACCTATGTGGTAGTTTGTGGGTACTTTGTTTTTTTCCAAAGGGGATGAATATGCATTTTTTGCATTTAGCTTGAGGCCATGATTTTGATACTAGGTATCCATTTCAGAGAGACCTTTTTGGAGGATGTCTCTGTCAACGGGAGAGTCAATTATAGCCCTTAGTTTGCAATCGTCTGTGAGCTTGGTCAGCCATAGTCCTCCTGTGCTTGCCTGTACCTCTGAGAAGTATATGCCGAACAGGTGGGGGTCCTAGGACTGTGGCCTGGGGAACCCCACTTGTAACCGGTTTAGAGTTGGACCTAGCTCCCGCAACTCTTACCATGTGGGTTCTGTCCATGAGCCAGTTAGCATCCCATCTTGTGACATAGGGGTTTATGTTCAGGCTGGTGAGCTTGTCTATAATACCACAATGGGGAATGGTGTCAAAGGCCTTTGCGAGGTCTAGGTAGGCTGTGTGTACCACCTTTCCCTCATCTATAGCCTTACTAACTGTCTCGAAGAAGTCCACCAGGTTTAGGAGGTGTGATCTACCCTTAACAAAGTTGAACTGGCTAGGGTCCAGTGTTTGGCGGTTCTCAATGTCTCTGTTAATGAGTTCCATGATGATGCGCTCCATAGCCTTGCAGACCAAGCTAGTCAGGCTTATAGGGTGATAGTTCCCATTGTCTGTTGTGATTCCACTTTTGTGGAGTGGAATAACCATTGCTGTGTGCCACTCTATGGGTACGTAGCCTGGGGAGAGGCTGAGTTTAGACAATGTGTTTAGGTGAGGGGTTAGTTCTTCTTTGAGCTCATGTAGGATGCAGCATGGGATACCATCCAGTCCCATTGATGCTGTGTTTTTTGGCTTTGGAGAGGGCTGTCTTAACCTGAGTATCTGTGATTTTGGGGGCTCTACATTCTTCTGGTATGGTTATGTGCCCTTTTGGGGGTGGGGGGGGTGAAGTTTGCACTGAATCTGTCTGCCAGGATGTTGGCAATATTGGTCGGTTCAGTGTATTTTCTGCCATTCTGCACAAACTCCGAGCAGATCTGAGCATTGCCACTTAGATTCTTGACATAGCTAAAAATGCCTTGTAGTTATCTTTGGAGTCCTTGGCAATTTTTCTTTCGAAGGTAGCTTGGATGATTATTTTATGAGGGATCGTAGTTTCTTGCTGATACTGATCAGGGATGTCTTCCCTTCTTGGGAATAGCATTTATTTTCAAACTCACCAAGCTGCTTATATAACTTGCTATGTATTTCAACACCTTATCATTACTGTCTAGCAACTTTTGTCTCTTTTTTTTAGACTTATACATGTTTTGTGATTACTGTAAGAATCAAAATTACCATTGTATTCTACTTTTTGTTAATTTGTATGTATTTACAGAGCTTTTCTCCCTGGGCCTTCACTGAAAAAGGGCTTTGGTTCAGCTGGACACTCCTGTTCAACAAATGTAAAATAAATAAATCTGACACCTCTGAGCTAGTACATTTAAAAAGGTTTGGCATCATTATCCTTCAAAATATATATAATTTTGCGTGCAATGAACAAATATTAAAAACTTCAACCAACATATAGTCACACGTAAAACATCAACTATTTAATGATTTAATGTTTTCAGTATGTAGTCAATACAAAAAGTACTATTACTACTACAGAATGCTACAGAAATAAAATAACATGTACCTCACCGTAACTCCATTTGAATTGCAGGAGTCATTTCTGGACACATTATGGGTGCTGCAAAGAGCACTTTTGGCTAACATCAGAGATAGAAACAATACTAATTTAGTGAACTTTAATCATACTTTGACTAAGGAATGCAGTCCATTCCCATCATGGTATTAAAAACCCAAAAGACTTGGAGAAATTAAACCGGGATTAAAACATATTCAGTGGAAAAGCAGAAATATGTACATCATATTTGTAATTCTATCACAATCAGCAAAAAAAAAATGCTTTTATGTGGAGAGGGGGCTTCATTTACACACATCCCCACTTAAATATGCAAACCCCAGGATTACCCAACCTCTACAAAAGGGTAATTAACCCCAGATAGCACAACAAGTTCCTTCAAAAAATGAATCATTCAAATACTTGACCAAAAGTGCACCTGCACTTTATTGTTAGTTATTTGAATGATCAGATACAATGCACCTATACATCTCTCTCTCTCTCTATATATATATATATATATATATATATATATGTTTATATATATATATATATATATATATATATATATATATATATATATATATATATATACATATAGAGAGAGATTGAAAGAAAGAGAGACATTCTTTATATTGATAATGCACTCAGTCGAAAAAAACAAGTTTCTTCATTTGGTCAAAGTGTAGAATATTTATGCATAGAATATTAATGCATGTAGATGACTGACTGTGAGTACAAGAATGAAAGGAAAGGCATTGTTGTTTGAAGAACAACTAAAGTAAAAAGTGCGGGTGATATTAGACGACATGCCAGCATACATTGCTGCACTGTGTTTATTGTGAGAGATTGCATGCAGTGAAACAAGGGGTGCTCTCTTTTTTTTCCTCACTGTTAAGCAATCTTGGAGTTGGTGTACTTAAAGTAGTAGGGTTTGGGGGTGCAGGGGCCTTGCCCCCCAAGGTAAAGAGTTTCTTGGTGTAGTTTCAATACATAGAGTTTGTAGATGCCAGTTTGCTGTAATATTTTTGAGATACTGAATCATTGTATATATAGATAGGTAGGTAGATGGTTAGTTTACATAATTATATACAGTATATATATATATATATATATATATATATATATATAGAGAGAGTGTGATAGAGACATATTGAGACTGTTTGAGTGTGTGTGTGTGTGTGTGTGTGTGTGTGTGTGTGTGTGTGTGTGTGTGTGTGTGTGTGTGTGTGTATGTGTGTGTGTGTGTGTGTGTGTGTGTGTGTGTGTGTGTGTGTGTGTGTGTGTGTGTGTGTGTGTGTGTGTGTGTGTGTGAATACATAATTTGTTTATGTAAACATTGCTTACCTATCCTTGTGTAATTACCCAGTATGTGGTGCCATAGCTGAAAAGGACCCTTGGCCATTTCATCTATTTGTGAAAGAAATTTAGATAAATGAATGAATAAATCTTGCTTGGCATAAAATTCTCCTTCCTAATGTAAGATAGCAATTCTTTGTAAGATTCTTTGCTTGCAAATTTGTAAAATAACTATGAATATAGTGCTATTGTCCTATAAAAAATCATTCTTTAATGGATATATATGGATATATATGGATAGAAAAGTGTTTTCTAAAAGAAAATGACGTGCATGTGACGCTGATGTCAATAGATTGGCATATGCATGTTCTAATGAGAACAGGAATTAGGGTGATACTCTGTAATAAATATGGTTGGGGGTGTCACCAGTATAATGTGAAGGTAACAAGAAGGGCTCCGTGTGCGCAGTAATTAGACTGAGAATTACTTCACTTTCTTTTTATTTTCTATTATTTCTTAAACAGAATTAGCCTGTATCCTGTAACACATCTTTATTGTCACACATCAAAATCCTTCTGCTTTGTGCATGTTGAAACACAATACCCCTTGTACAAAGAATGTAATATTTACTTGTGCATTGAAATGCAACTGCCTGGCTTTAAATTAAATCACATCTCTTCTTTTTTTCTCTCTCTTTTTAATTCTTTTATAAAACTTTTAAAGCAAACATTTACAAACCCATATAAAGAAAAACATGACAAAAATATAACTATTTACAGAGTTCCATAAGAAAAGAAATACAGGAAACTAAACCATTAAAAATTTATCAAGTAGATCACATAATTTTAACCAAAAGTTATATTGAAGGGTAGTATTGAATGTTCTCATTTTTATAGTTGATAGTTCTTTTTTACAAACATTTTTTGCCAAACGAATGAATTCAGTAAATGATAGAGCAGTTTTACATTTCCAGTTTTTTTGTAATTACTTTTCATGCTATGGCTAAAATGGACCAAGGAAGAGGCACTTGTAATTTAGGAAAACATTTTGGAATTGAGCATTAAGTAAGATTAAGGAATTAGATATAATACAATTATGTGACCACAAAGTTTGAGTGAAAATTTTAAAATCACCCCAGAAAGGTGTTACCATTTTGCATTCTAATATCAATATGGAGCCAACCTGCATCCGGATCATTACATCTCCAACAATGAACTTTTCCAGAATTATATATTAAAGCAATTATAGGTGGAGTCAAAACAATTTCTATTGAGAAATGCCAAGTATAAATTTTCCATTAAAGAGAAGAAGTTGATTTTCCTGCAGATTTAAAAATTAAGCTTTCATTTCATCTTAGTAAGCATTTTTATTGATGATTAATGTAACTCTATAAGTAATTGTATATATTTATAAAACATATTGTTGAATTCTGTCCAGCTACTAGTGTAGCATAAATTACTACTTATTCATATTGCATCTTCTTGACTATTAATTTTATTCTCTTGAAACCTTTCTAATGTATTTGCATTTCTTTACAACCACTGGGTCAAGGAAATGACTGTATTTGTATTTCTTTATCACCACTGGGCCTAGGATATGACTGTATTTGTATTTCTTTACCACCACTGGGCCTAGGATATGACCGTATTGTATTTCTTTACCACCACTGGGCCTAGGATATGACTGTATTTGTATTTCTTTACCACCATTGGGCCTAGGATATGACTGTATTTGCATTTCTTCACCACCACTGGGCCTAAGATATGACTCTATTTGTATTTCTTTACGACCACTGGGCCTAGGATATGACTGTATTTGCATTTCTTTACCGCCACTGGGCCTAGGATATGACTGTATTTGTATTTCTTTACCACCACTGGGCCTAGGATATGACTGTAAAGGATCCCCTAGCCAGTTCATTCACCTGGCTAACTATAAATAAAAAAGTACTATTTCCTGAATCTAATGATTCCAGTGGCACATTCCACTCATCATATAGTCACAGTGCTTCAGGGGATAGGGCTTAATGAAGCTACCAGGAAGGACTTCTAGACCCTGGTTGTAAGAAGATGTGAAATGTCTGAACTCTGAAGTAGCTATGCATGCTGCTCACATTTTAAGAAAAGCCTGCAGAAATTTTCAGAATCTCAGGGTCTGGGGGCATAAACAGTGGTGGAAGGTCCTTGAAGAGGAGGCAGATTTCAACAGTTACATCAGAAGGCACTGATGCAGTCATTACTGTCAGATATTGGAAAGATGCAGGCCTCTGTAGCCAGACACAGGTATAGTGGTGGATACAGCCATTGTATATATCTCAAAATCATGATAACTGTAATTACATAAAAGGCCACAGTTCCAGAAACATCTGCTGAAGTCAGTGTTCAAATGAAGTTGCAATTTGAGCTTATAATGAGGGAACCAACATATCACTGATGCAGGAAACCTGCTCCTTTGTGTGGTCTTTCCTTTTTCTTTGTGCCAATTTCTTTGAATGCTAGTTTGTCTGTTTTTTTTTTTAATTAACTAGACTCTTGCCATCACCACTGAAGATTACTTACCTAGACTAAGCACCTTGCATTCTTGCTGACACGCCATCAATCCTGCTTTGTGGCTGCAACTTGTATATACTCCAAAGTGAGTTTCCTTTCACCCAAGTCCTCTATAAGGATGCTTTATCATGTCTTCCTGGGTTATTCTTCTTCTTCTATCTTTTTTGGACCGTTGTTAATGCTAACTTTCATATTTTTCTGTAGATATTAATATAACATGTTCAGCCTTGAACATCTATGATCTACAGCACTGCCTCACGCATCCATCCATCCGTCCGTCCATCCATCCATCCATCCATCCATCCATCCATCCATCCATCCATCCATCCATCAGTCTGTCCATCCATCCATCCATCCATCCATCCATCCATCCATCCATCCATCCACCCACCCACAACCCCTTTTTCCCCATTTTTACTCATTGGGTCAAAGTGTCAATTCAACAGTGGTAATCATCTAGAGCCAGTGTTCACACCACCAGTTGGCTAGTCGTGCAGTGTCCATTAGTTCAAAAATAGAACTATAGTCTTTCCTTGACATGTGATGGATCATTCTTGTGGATTTGTGATAAAAATCATGTAGACATCATGTACTGCTTTCTTTTTTTTTTTCAAGTCTAAGAAACAGAGCTCATGATGTACAGCAAAACTGATGTGATGTCACAGTTTAACCTTTTGATGACCGTATTAAGACACCATATTGGGCAAAGATCCTTAAACATGGAACTAGCTTTACTACTTTTAAGTCTAACATTTACTTGGGTGGCCATGGTGGTGTGACGGTTAGCGTTATCACCTCACAGCAAGAGGTCCTCTGGTTCAATCCTTCTGTATGGAGTCTGCATGTCCTCCCTGTGGTCATGTGGGTTTCCTTCGGGTGCTCCAATTTCCTCCCAAAGACATGCTGTAGGTGGAATGGACACTCTAAATTGGTCCTAGGTGTGAGACTGTGTGTGTGTGTGTGTGTGTGTGTGTGTGTGTGTGTGTGTGTGTGTGTGTGTGTGTGTGTGTGTGTGTGTGTGTGTGTGTGTGCCTTACGTGGAAGGCTGGGCACTGGGATAGCAACTCAACACCGTAAAACTCTACTGCCAATCATGAGTGGACAGGTGATCCGCTATGACAACCCATAACCGGGAAAAGCCGAAAGAAGAAGTCTAATATTTATCTCTGCGCCATCATTCCTTGATATGCAACTCTTCAGATAAGGAAAGGTGTCAATGTGTTTTCCCTGTTTTTATCAGTATTGACACAGGGTTATGGTTATATGTCTAGTGTCATTGCCTCAGTCTATCCTCTGCTCAGAATTAGCATAAGCTGGTTGATTGGCTACACTAAGTGTCAATATAAATTCATTAGCCTTGCTACTATGACTGAAGATATTGTTGAAAATCATCCAAGAACCTGCCCACTTACCCAATTAAGAAATGCTAATTAAGTTAACAAAAACTGCTCTGTGTATACTACTCATATATTCATCTGACATTTTCTGTAAGGGTTTTGGAATCAGGCTGAAGAGAGCAGTGTCATCTGCAAAGAGGATGAAATCAGTAAGAAAGCTACTCTTTTAATTTTTGCTCTCTATTTTCCACAATAAGAAATAAAAGTCATGAGCTGTTTGAAGAGAACATGCATGTCCAAGTACTCTCTAATAGACTGCTAAATGACCTTCTGGAAGTTAGACAACTTATCTATCCAAGATGCCATTAACTAACATTTTGGATTTTTGAGGTCACTGATCTTTTTGGTTATGAATCTTTGAAGTCTTTCAAGTTAAGTAATATTTTTTGACAAATACGTGCCAAAATGTGCATTACATTCAGTGATGGGTCTGATTAAACAGAAGTATATAGAATAATTCTAGAAATTAACGTAAACTGATATATTGCAATTCACATATGCTAAACTTAGAGAGGCTACAAAAGAACTTATTTAAAGATTACGGCAGAGAACAGATGAGAGTGTGAATTCAAGTAAAATTTTACATAGGAGTCATCTTGAAAGTTTTCACAAACCAGTGGTGGAAGTAATGTAGTGCAGAAACCTTTATGATTTACTTGATTTACAAACCGCTTTTCATATTCTGCACCCAAAAATGAATTTCAAAGCAAAGAATAATATATAAGATAGAAAGAAGTAAGTAACTGAAATTACCTTTTTTACTATAGGAAAAAGCCTGCTTGTATTATAAAGCTTATGAATTTAGTGCCATTTCTTTAAATCTGTACAAAGGGAACTTTTAAGTGTGGGTGGTGTCTGTTATATCTTATTCTTAGCCTAAGACATTTGCTGACAAGTAGGAGTGTGTAGGCTGTAGAATTGTCAATGATTGCATTTGAATCCAGCAGAAAAATAACAGAGAGTATCCATTTTAAGCTTGGTTTAAAATTCATGAGAGCCATTTTCTTAGAACAACTCCCTTTCACTGCAGCATAAAAGTGAATGTATTCCTGGGACTCATGAGGAAGGTGGGAATAGATTCCTGCTCTAAAGAAAAGGCATATGCTCAAGTTAGCTGATGTGTATTCATTCTGGTTTATGATATGGATGTCTCCTAGGATGTTTCATCAAATATCAAACAATAATGGGAGATAAGATGATTGACAGGCATAAGATGGTAATGCTGCAGGAAAAGTGTTGCGTCTGGTCCCTTTCCCATAGGGACAGATTAGGCTGCCATAATAATATTATGCATTCAAAAAGATTTATGAATATATTTATACATAAAAATCAGACAGGAATAAATCATTATGGATAAAGTGATTTATTTAGGTCATGGGACCATAAGTAAATGAAACAATTTTAGTACAGGTGGCTGAAATTGTATAATTTATTTTGAAATGTAAGAAATAGGATAAGAACTCGTAAATTACAGATTGACAGATGAGCTTAGAAAAAGCTGCCTACTTCAAGCATAGTAAGAAAAATGCTGGTTTCTATGAGAGATGCACTTTTTTACCATAAATTACAGAAATGCAGCTGTTATAGACTATTTGCAATTCCTTTTTGTTTAGTCCATTTAGGCCCATTACAGACTGATGTTTAGTTTCAGGAATAACACAGAAACGTTATCTGGTTAAATGACTTGCTCAGAGCTGTATAGTATTTAGGCAGATGTAGAAATAAGTCTGTTGATTATAATGTAGTTTACAGCAAGTTAGTTTAACCCTTAATCTTCTACTGCAATTAGACACGACAATATAAACAATATTGAATAGATTGTTCTACATGGTCCATATATCACAGCAATTAAAGTGACCTTAAATAATCAAAGCTAAAAAAACTAGGGCAATTGTATTGGCTATGATAATTCAACACCATCAGATATAGCTTAGTCACCACTTTGAAATTTCTGGACTCGATACATACAGCAAATTTTGAAAACTCTATGGAGGTGCAAAAAACAAAGCTGTTCAAAAAATCCTTGAAGTAGTTAAATGCTGTGACTGAATACATTTGTCTTTGTTAGGCAGGATGCATTTTTTTGAAAATGAAACATACCTGTCACTGGAATCTATTAAAATGCTTTTCTGCATTTTAATAAAGATTCCAGTAAGAGGTGTGTCTCATTTTCTTCTTCATCCTCAAAATCAAAAGGATTAGAATGCAGTTCATCAGGAGAGGCGGATTCCTGCAAAATGACCTGTCAGACTTTGTTTATGTTAGCTAAGGGCAATATAATTTCTAGTCATGGAAAGGCTCACCCAGACTCTGCTACAGTTTGCTGTGAGGGAAAGGTTAGTTTGCTTTTTATTTCTTGTATTTTGTATTACTTTATTGCCTTTTTCTATTTTGTATACTGTGATTTGTTTTCTTTACACTGTGTTTTACTTGTAGTATGCTTTTAACTGCATATTAAAAGTTGAAAACAGACCACAGCTCTGTCTCTTGTGAGTCAGACAGAAATTGTTCCCATCCTCCAACCCAGTTACTGTTGTGTTCTTAAACACACTGCCTTTCTAGTTGCCTGCCCCTTATGTTAATTTGACCATATATCTCATTTCCTCTCTGCTCTTACTGGTTGATGTGAGTAAGCACAAAATTATCATTTTGTGAAATCACTCCCCTTCAACTATTTAAATTTATTAGCCATCCTACTGCATTCCATAGTACCAGAATACAAAAGTGACCAACCCCTTTCATTCTTCTTGCTGTTTTAAAAATAGTGACTCGACTAAAACTTAACTTTTTAAATGGGTAAAACTTAAGTTACCTATTTTCACATCCAACTCATCTATTGCATACTGCAGTGTGTAAGCTAAACCATTTTTTAATCTTGCCTTTAAGCATCTATTGCAAGACCACCAGTTATTGGAGAGCCCACATTCTGCCTCTCAGTATTCATCTTGGGATTAGTGCTTCTGTTTTCTCCTGGTGAGAGAAGGAGTGCATTTACATTATTTCCTGGAGACTGCTGATCACCATAAAGCTTTGTAACTGCTTTATAGATGACAGCTTGGAATCTGTGCTTATATTCTGATCCTGGTGAGAGTAGGGAAGGAGAGTGCATTGATTCCTGATTCTTTCTGGTTGGAGAGTGACTGTTTGTGGTCAACATACCTGACTGGTCTGGTTGCTATTCAAGGCATCTACCAGAAAAAGTCTACAAGCCTGCAGACCCTTGCATCATCTGTGACAAGACTGTGGATCATCAAACAGGCCGTGGCCTGCTTTTCTTCTTGGGACTGCTGCTAACATTTTGTTTCTGGTAAGAGAAGAAGCAAAGGAGTATTGTATCCCAACATAGTGAAGCTGTGCTGAGATCAGCATTAGTAGTAGCCAGCAGTAGCCACTCATGTGACTCCCCTCTTTTCATCATTCTTGACAAGCTAATCCTTTATTTTTCAGTAACTACTGCTTGATTTCTTTCTAACTTCAGTATTTCTGCCTAAATACTTCATCCTTAAATTTTTAGGGTCTACATATTAGATTCCCCTCAAGTGTTTGGCAGTGCTATGCACTTTGAGTGACATTTTTCCTGTAAAATGTATATATAATGAAACAGCTCCAGTACTTAGTAATAATGACCATACCTCCTGGCATGTCTAAAGGTCAGTTCCCTGTGCTTCCTCCTATTAACCTGGTGAACTTGGACATTCTGAGGCAGTATAGCAACTGCCTCATGTACACAGAAAACCCTCTCCTCTTACCTCCCAAAACTCAGACTTGTGAAAGATGCACTTATCTATACAAATTGGAAGCCATGCACTCTCAAGCCAAGACTGGAATAGCTGGTCAAAAGGAGAAGGTCAACACCTGCACCACACCACATGCAACACATAGCCCTCCAGAACACCCACCATCACAGCCCTCACATAAAAACACACACCCACCTTTGCAGAGGTTCTCAATAGAAATCTACCCAAACAGCAGAGACCTCCAAGGCAGAAACGCACTTCACCAACACAACACAGCACAAACCACAAGACACATAGCTCACCAACACAGTGTGTCCCTCAACCTAAGCCCCTAAGACAAAACAGCTTACCCAATACACTAATCATAGGTGACTCGATAATGAGGCACACTGATGTCCCACTCACTAGGTTGAATAAGAAGGTAACAGTCAGCTATCAGGTGCCAGAATCTGACACATAACACATGTACTCAGGTCACTCCACAAGTACAAGTATGACTCTGTCACTGTCCATGTGGGTGTGAATGACCTGAGACGTACCTCCCTGGACTACATGAAAAGAGACATGGTGGAGCTCTCAGATTATGTGGCCCAGGCAGGTATGACCCTAGCCCTGAGCAGCATTCTACTGTCACCCAGAATGATACCGCAGTACAAGCATAAAATGATTGACTTCAACAATTGTCTAAGTTTCTGGTGTCATTCTAAGGGGATCTAGTATCTGTCTGCTTGGGATGACATGACTGACAGACCTCGATGCTTTGACAGAGATGGCCAGCATTTGTCACCCCTGGGTTTCTGGATACTGGCTAAGGCTCTTGCCATCCCTATAGTGCATTTTTTAGGCTGTGTTACAAATATCAAACTATCACCATAACAGCTATAAATAAATGCAATCTGAGGGTTGTGCTGGTCAATGCTAGATGTCTAAATCTCAAGATGCATTTGCTTAAAGCACTCCTCAAAATGGAGAACATCAACATTTGTGCTGTAATGGAGACCTAGTTTAAAGCAGCAGAAAGCACCCCTGCCCTATCAGGCTATAACTCATTCCACACCTTTCAGCCCCAGAACATGAACCGAAGCACCAAAAGCAGTGGTGTCTCCATATTCATAAAGGATATGCACACCTCCAGACTAGTAGCCAAGCATAACGCATCTGAGATACTTCAGGTACAGCTAACATTGGGTAAGATGGTGATTCAAGTCATAGCCTGCTATAAGTCCCCAACAATGTCCAAAGACTCTCACTCCATATTCCTAAGCACCTTGGAAGCTAGTAGGGTCCAACCCAGCACTCTCATACTAGGTGACTTTAACTACTCCTCCATCAACTAGGAAAACTACTCATGCACCAATACACTGGCTCAGAGCTTCCTGGAATTCATCAAATCCAATGCCTTGGACCAGCTCATTCTTACCCCCACTAGAGGAAGCAACATCCTTGACCTGGTTATTACAAACATGGGCAATTGTTGCTCTACACCAATAGTCAGTTCCTCCCTGGTTAGATCTGACCACAAACTAATCACCATGAAAATCCACATCTCACCCACACCCCCTGCAAAGATAACCACCATGAGAAACTTCTCTAAAGCTGACTTTTGGCTCCTAAAAACAGAGGTGACTAACTTTGTGGCACCCATGTTAATGGAAAATGGATGCATGGCTGCTGAATCACACACCAGTGCACTGTACAAACATGTACATAAATGCATGGAACTAGCCATACCCAACAGAACCATGATGCTCTCCTCCAAAAAATGGAAGCCAATCTGGTGGTCCCCTGCCATTAATAAACTCTACAATAGAAAGAAGAAACTGTTTCAGACAAAAGTGAAGTCCCAGGACTGGAACAACTCCCTTATTAGCCTCAACAAAAAGTTGAGATCCCTCATCAAAACCTCTAAAGCCAGCTATGTAGGCAGAATTGTGGCAGACACTAAAAACAACCACAAAGCCTTCTATAGTTATATCAAAGAATCTCATTGCAATACCCTGGTTTACTCTGAGTTACTGCATAATGGTATTGCCAACATACTGGCTGACAGATTCACTGCCAACTTTACCACTCTCTCCCCCCAAAGGACCAATCACAATACCGGAGGAATGCCAGGCACCCAGCATTACTGCAGCACAGGTTAAAGCTGCATTGCCCAAGGCCAAGAGTACAGCTTCTATGGGACCTGACAATATGCCTGGATGTGTTCTACATGAACAACAAAGTGAACTGGCACCGCATCTGTGTGGCCTGTTTAATCACAGCCTCACCTCAGGCTTTGTCCCTACCAAATGACGCACTGCTACAGTCATCCCTCTCCATAAGATGGGAGCAAATACAGACCCTGGGAATTATTGCCTCAGTAGCCTGGTGAGTCTGATATGTAAGGCTATGGAGTGCATCATCATGGGCCTAATTAACAAGGATATAGGGAATCTCCAAACTCTAGATCCTTTGCAATTTGGTTTTATGAAAGGTAGATCATACCTGCTCAATCTGGTTCACTTCTTTGAGTCAGTCACCAGAGCTGTGGATGAGGGCAAGACAGTTCATACAGCCTACCTCGATCTGGCCAAGGCCTTTGATACCATTCCCCACTCAGGAATTATTGATAAACTCACCAAACTAGGCATCAACCCCTATATCACTAGGTGGGTTGCAAATTGGCTCACAGATAGAACCCACAATGTGAAAGTAGTGGACTCCAAGTCAGACAGCTGACCAGTCATGAGTGGAGTCCCTCAGGGATTGGTCCTGGGTCCTCTCCTGTTTGGCATCTACTTCTCAGAAGTCCAGGCCAACAATGAGGGACTCTGGCTGACCAAGTTCGCAGATGAGTGCAGGCTGGGAGCCATTATTAACTCCCCAAGTGATATAGACATCCTACGGAAAGGCCTCACTGAGACCAATGACTGGGGTCAAAACCATGGCCTTAAATTTAATTCCAAAAAATGCGTCATTATCCCCTTTGGGAAAAACTCAGTTCCCACTAATTATCACATTGATGGGAGCCCACTGAACACTGAAGGCATTATAAGAAATCTGGCGACATAGGTTGACAGCAATCACCACATTGTCACTGTGGTCAGAAAGTCCTTCTATGTGGCACATCTCATTACCAAGGGATTTACATCCAGGAAGAAAGAGGTCATCATCTCTCTCTACTCTTCCCTCATTAGGCCAGTCATTGAGTATGATGCCCCATTTGGCATGTACCTCACTAGACACATGCAACAGCTAGAAAGGCCACAAAAGTACCTCATAAAGAGGATCCTAGGCCTTAAACACACGCCCTACATGGACAGACTCAAAAAGACTCCAGCTATTCTCTGTCTCATACCATCTACTTAGAAGCAATCTCT
>NC_056741.1:35428453-35478453 GCF_019279795.1 Protopterus annectens
CTGGACTTGCAGTCCAGAAGACCATTATGGAACTAAGCCCAGTTTTTCAGTTACCGCAAATCACTATCTAGTTAAGTGACTTACTCAGGACAGAAAGAATCACACCTTGTGCCACAACAACTACAGTTCATAACCTTAACCCCCTGCACCAATTGCCAGACAATGTACCTTCAGTGCCTTTTAATTCTGTTAATCTCCACCCCATCACCCATTGTCCTATCTATTGCCTTCCTGTAGAAAAAAAATGTTTCCCTAAATAGCATTTGGAGGGGAAAGGAGAATGAGGGGGCATCCCCTGGTGCAACATTTTTTTTTACTTCCTATCCTGTGTGTCCCTGGTACAGTGCCAGAATACAGCTTCAATTTACACTTGCTGTTATCTGTAAGGAAACTAACATCATATTTGTGCATGATAATGCTCTTTCTGACTCTCCTGTCTCCCTCTGCTGATCTTCTATCCTCCACTGACCCACCTTTTCTCCATCCACCCTGACACCCCTGGCTTTTCAGCATCAAAAGATACAAGGACCAGGAGACTAGAATGAAGTGTCATGAGCCGTCATCCTATGGGGAGCCATATTTTCTTGTCCCTTAACCCCTTTCCTTCTGGTTGAAAGGCAGGGGTCAATACCTCCCACTTTAAGGTCTTATGTGGGCACATGCTTCCACCAACCTGCTTTCATAGTTACCGAGTGATACTCTCCCTGCTGGGTCTATATTTCCACATATAGCCTTCTTGAGGTGAGCAAATTCCTGTGGTCATACTTACAAACATCACTCCTCCACTCAGATGCATGCCACTTCTTCCCAAATGAGTGTGCTAGCACTGACCAATCAATCTATCACTTTCAGTCAGGCTACTACTTTGTCTAGGTAGCCAACATGATATTTTGCCACCAAATGCTAGCTTGCTGCACCCACTTTGGTGTAGAAGGCTATGGGTTCTATTCCCACACCAGATATTTGGATTTCTCCAGTACTGACACTGCAGACAGCATAAGGATGGTGCTGCACTCCCGACTGTATGTTAAACCAAAGGCCCACCTGCCTGCATTTGTGGTAGCTCTAGTGCATGTAAAAAATCCCACAGCACACATTGAAAGGATTAGGAGTGCTTTAGTAACATTTACATTCATTTTTACCATATAAAATTTAACTCACTTAGTCATTTTTTACATTCGTACTTAATTTAGTTACAAGTTATGAGTGCAAACAAACTTAACTGAACAGTTCTATTTTTTCTTTTTCCATTTATATTTACCCTCTATCCCGAACCTATCTTCTACAACCATCTTCTTATTTCAGATAATACATCATCTTCTTCCATTTTCTTGTTATATTACAAATTCTCACATATTTTTTCCACAGCACCTATATAGTCACAAACAGTAATTTATCAAGATCACATTATTTTACTTTATTAATATTTATATATCTAAATTCTGCACATCTATTTTCATGTTAATCTTTTCCCAGAATTCTTTATTTTTCTTTATTTTTTTGCAAGCCAAAAAAAAACAATGCTTTATCGTTTCGTCTTCACTACAATCAACACACTTTATTTCCCTCATCACCTTATATTTCATATTCCCTTTCACCTGTAACGTGTCTAATAAAATTCTTCACAAAAACTCCTCTGCTTCACAAACATTTTCAAACGTTTCATCTGTCTTGTACTGCATTTTTTCATCTTCTTTTAATTCTTTCAATGGCTACACCAACAAATGCCTAAAATCATACTGTATCATTACTTTCTTTCCAACCAATCCAATTTACTTTTAACTTCCACAATTGCTTTCTTGTCATATTCTTTTTCTTCTATACTGTCTACTTTATTTTATTTTCCATTTTTTCTTCCCATACATTTTTATTTTTTATACAGCATGTTGCCTATCATTTCTTTATTGCGTTCTTTTACCTTTCTCATCACCCAAAATAAATGAACATTTGCTAAGTGCACCACTGGATTTTTTAAATTAAAACCACCTTCTTCTTTTTTACTATAAAGTATCCCTCTTCTCACTGGGTTCATCCTTAAACCCCCCCTCCCCCACCAAAATCCTTTCTACTACTTTATCCAGTACTTTTTCCATCCTTTTTTGTAGTATTTTTATAAATATTTTATAGTCAGTATTCCCTAGTGTTATAGATATCCACTTTTTTATATCTGTTCTTTTATCCTTTTTCCAGATAATTTATATCACACTAGTGCAGATGTTTTCTCCCTTTATACATTATTTCATCCATTCATTTAATATATTTAATATATTTAAAAAACTTCTCTTTTACCTTTATTCTTGTCCTTATTATTATTCCAAGGGGATCCAGTACCCGACAGCCTGGGATGACATGATTGACAAGCCTTGATACTTTGCCAGAGATGGCCTGCATCTGTCTCATTTGGGCTTTAGGTCTCTGGCAAAGGCTCTTGCCTTCCCCATAGTGCCTTTTTTAGGCAATGGCATGAGGTCAAAACTACCAACATGAAAATTTCATCAAAACGTAAATTTAAGGTCATGCTGCTAAATGCTAGGAGTCTAAAATTGAAACTGCGCTCATTGCAATCATTCTGACCTCTGGAAGAAGCTGATATTTGTGCAGTCACAGAAAGCTGGTTCAAAGATGCAGAGAGCACCCCAACCATGCCATGTTACTCATCCTATCATTCATTCAGACCCCAAATCGTGGGCAGCAAAACAAAAAGAGGTGGAGTTGCAATATATATATAAAAGACATACACACCTCTAGGATGGTCAGACAGCATGATGTACAGGAAATACTCCAGGTGCAGTTAACAATTGACAAGACCCCTATTCAAATCATAGCTAGCTACAGGCCTCCAACTCTGACTCAAGATGCCCACTCCACCTGTCTGGATCTCTTTGAATCTATTAAGATTCAACCCTTTGCTCTGATCCTAGGCAACTTTAACTATCCAGCCATAGATTGGAAGAAATACTCATGCCAAAACACAAATGCCCAGTGATTCTTTTATTTTGTCAATGCAAATGCCTTCAACCAGTTCGTTGACACCCCCACAAGAAGTGAAAATATCTTAGACTTGGTATTAACCAACATGGGTGACCACTGCAGCATCCCTACAGTGACATCATCCCTGGTAAGATCCGACCACAAAGCAGTCACATTCAAAGTCACCATCTCCCCCTGACCCCCCCCATAGCTAGGGACAAACAAAAAAACTTCTCCAAAGCTGATTACAACCTTCTGAAGGAAGGTATAAACAGCTTCACAGGCCCCTCCCCCTCCATAGTAACTGGAACATATATCCAAACGTACACCACAGTACTATATGAACATTTATATAGCTGTATGGAATCAGGAATACCAGACAGGACAAAATCCTCCTCAAGGAAGCGTAAACCTGTCTTGTGGACATTTACAATAAATAAACTCTATAGTAAAAGAAAAACTTGCTGTCCAGGACCAAGAAGGAGCAGGTGTCTAATTGGAAGCAATCTCTCCTTAGCCTGAATAAGCAAATAAGAGCACTAGTGAAATCCTCTAAAGCAAGCTTCGAGTCCAAACTGGCCACATCTACTAAAGACAATCATAAGGCTTTCTTCACATATGTCCGCAATCTCAAGGGAACCACCAAGATCTGCTCAACTGGTGGTCAAGGACATCATATAAACAAAGCCTGTAGATATAGCCAACCTGCTGGTAGACAGGTTCAGTGAAAACTTCACTCCTCTGCCCCCCATCAGTAAAACAGGACATCCCATTACCTGCCTGCCTCCCCTTATCTCTAGGGAGCAAGTCATCACTGCTCTCTCAAAGGCAAAAAAATACAGCCTCCATGGGACCCGATAACATCCCAGGCTGCATCCTACATGAACTCAGGTAGGAACTTGCAATACCATTAGGTGCCCTATTCAACCAAAGCCTGAGTATCATCTTCATCCCAGCTGAGTGGAGGACAGCTGCTGTCATCCCTTTGCACAAAGGTGGAGCATCCACCAATCCAGGAAATTATAGACCCATCAGCCTAACTAGCCTGATCTGCAAGGCCATGGAGTGGATTATCATGGACCTCATTGACAAGGACATTTGGAACATCCAGACACTTCATCGCACACAGTTTGGTTTTGTCAAGGGGAGGTCATGCCTGTTAAATTTGGTCAGCTTCTTTGAGACAGTCACCAAGGCCATAGATGATGGAAAGATGGTGCACACCACCTACCTTGACCTGGCCAAGGCCTTTGATACTATTCCACACTCAGGTGTAATAGACAAACTGTCTCAACTAGGCATCAATCCATATGTTACCAGTTGAGTAGAAAACTGGCTCACTGATAGAACCCACCTAGTCAAAATAGTGGAAGCCACCTCAAGTAGTAGACCCGTAACAAGCACTCTACCCCAGGGATTGGTCTTGGGGCCTCTGCTGTTTTGGATATAATTCTCAGAGGTGCAGGCCAAATCTAATGGGCTATGGCTGACCAAGTTTGCAAATAACTGCAAGATAGGTGCTGTCATCAATTGCCCTAGTGATGTGAACATCCTCCAAAAGGGCCTCACACAATCAAATGACTGGTGCCAGAAACATGGCCTCAAACTAAATGCCATAAAATGCATCATCATCCTTTTTGGGGAGAATGACATCCCCACAAATTATCACATTGATAATAAAGCACTAAGCACACAATCAGTCGAGAGGGACTTGGGCACCCAGGTTGATAGCAAACTGACTTTTGACCACCATATTGCTCCATTGTAAAGAAAACTTTCTACATGGCCCACCTCATTAGTAAGGTTATCTCATCCAGGGACAAGGTGGTCATAACATCCCTGTATTCTTCCCTCATAAGACCCATTATTAAGTACAATGCCCCTTTTGGCATGTACCTCACAAAGTACATGCAGCAGTTGGAGAGACCACAGAGGTTTCTCACCAGGAGAATCCAGGACCTCAAATATCTACCCTACACAGATAGGCTAAAAGCCCTGTCCTTCTATTCAGTCTCCTGCAGACTCCTCAGAGGTGACCTCTGTATGTCATACAAAGCAGTCTCAGACCTCACCCTGATGGGACTGCTCCATATCTGCAAGTCAAGCTACACTCGAGTAACCCACACACGTGATCTCAACCTAGTCTGTGACATCAATAGGACTTGGTGGCGGATAGATTTGTGTCCTAGAGACTCCTGCTTTTGTGGAATAGACGCCTTCTCCATGTAAAGCAAAGTACCTCATTAAACCTTTTTAAGCACAACATGGATAACTAGATGGGAAACAGAAAATACACCCCTGGGAGTCCATCTGTGTCCCTGCTGGGCAGTGGCATAGGGTGCTGACTTGTTGGAACATGGGCTAAATTCTTAGCTAGGCTTGTAAGGACCTCAGGGTAGATAGCCTAGTAACTTGCTATGATTCTACGATCCTTATAGTACTCATAGCTTATAGCATGTAATCACGACATTTATTCATTCTTACATTCTGTAATCACATTCTCTTCCTTCTGTTGTTATAACATTTTCTGAGAATGTATTACTGCTTCAGATATTTTTTTCTTTTCCATTTTTCTTGCCCATCTATTTCCTCTTTTTTACACACTTTCTCTACAAACAATTCTTGCACTTCCACATCTTCTTGTTTGTATTTTATCTTTCCTTCGCAGTCTAAGACTTCCACATCTTCTTGTTTGTATTTTATCTTTCCTTCGCAGTCTAAGACTTCCACATCTTCTTGTTTGTATTTTATCTTTCCTTCGCAGTCTAAGACTTCCACATCTTCTTGTTTGTATTTTATCTTTCCTTCGCAGTCTAAGACTTCCACATCTTCTTGTTTATATTTTATCTTTCCTTCGCAGTCTAAGACTTCCACATCTTCTTGTTTGTATTTTATCTTTCCTTCGCAGTCTAAGACTTCCACATCTTCTTGTTTATATTTTATCTTTCCTTCGCAGTCTAAGACTTCCACATCTTCTTGTTTGTATTTTATCTTTCCTTCGCAGTCTAAGACTTCCACATCTTCTTGTTTGTATTTTATCTTTCCTTCGCAGTCTAAGACTTCCACATCTTCTTGTTTATATTTTATCTTTCCTTCGCAGTCTAAGACTTCCACATCTTCTTGTTTATATTTTATCTTTCCTTCGCAGTCTAAGACTTCCACATTTTCTTGTTTGTATTTTATCTTTCCTTCGCAGTCTAAGATAGCATCCGTCCTTCCTTTTCTCATTTTTTTTCCTAAATCATGTGAAACTGACTTTTTCTTTCCTTTCAGAAAACTTGTTTGCAAGTGTAACATCATTTTTACTTTTTCTCTGTTCTTTACATACATCTGTTTTTCTATTTTGCTTATTTTATTGCTCCATTTTCCATGTCTTTCTCATAATTCTATAAAATCTCTTTATCTTTCACCTCATTCTGTTTATTCTACCTTCCACTTCTAAATATCTTTTATACTTTTGTTTATGCACTACCCAACACTCTGTCCAATGTTTATAAAATATCCACATTATAATATGATCTTTCCATAATATGTCTCTCTTATTATTTCGTCCTCCTTTTTAAACTCTACAGTTAATCTCTTTATCCCTTTCCCACCGTTATTATTTCACTGTCTTCCCCTATTCCAGCCTGTACTGCTCTATGATCTGAAAACTCTGCTATATGTACTTCCCCTGTTATTTCTTCCATGCTTTTAGGGTGAACTATATAATCAATTCTAGTCTTAAAATTCACTTTTTATGTGTCCATTCTCTGTCCCTTCCTACGTTTAAATCTCCATGTTTTATTAATTCCTTTACTGCATTAATTCCCTATGTTATTTTCCCTTTTCTTTCCTCGGGTTACCATTAAAATCTCCTAACATCACTATTGACAAATTTACTAGCACATTGTTTCTCTCTGTCATATTAGTAGATGCCTTAATCACTGTTAATCTTATATGATTTTATCTCATTCTCATATAACATATCACTACCCCACCTGCTGCTGTTATTACATCTAAAATTCATATTTCTTCATTTTTATAAGAATTCCTATTCCAGAATATTCCTCCTTTCCTGCTGACCAAAGAACACCCCCTGCCTGTGTTCTTTTCTTCTTTTTCTTTTTTGTTACATCTGGCATCTAGCAAACAAAAACATATTCTTTACACCCTTCTGCCACCACCCAAACCTCTTATATAATTTTAACACTATTCCCATTCTATGCTAAAATTCCTATATTAGCCTTTGCCTTTTTTGTAAGTGTTTCAGTCCCAGATATTGTCTTTCTTTTTCTTTTCCTAAGTTTTCGAACAACTGATTTTTAACTATATTGCTCTTATTCTTGTTTGTCTCTTACCTGCATTTCTCTCTCTTTTCTTCTTCAATTTCCTGTTATATAACCTCAGTTTTAACTGTTATTCCATCAATAACTACCTCATTCTTTCACCTTTATTCAGGTCCCCCTTCTCCCATACTACTTTCTCTTTTAACACTTTTTGTAGTAATATTTTCTCCTGCTTGCCTTTCTCAGCTTCCCTCTTTGTTTACTCTTTCCTTTTCTAATATGAGACAGTCAAACCAGAAGTGTCAGAATTCTTTACATTTTCTACAAAAAAAAAAAAAAGCTTACAGCTTTTATGTATGCTCCCTCTCACAACATTGGCCACACGTACGTTTCCTACACTTTTGTACTAAATGATTTTTGTCCTGACAGAAATAACATGGTTTGGGTTGACCCCAACACCTAACAAATCTTCTCTTACCATTCACAATTATTGTATTTGAAATGCATTTCTTTTTTCAGTCCTAGTCGTAATTCTTTTCCAACAACTTAATGCTTTCAAATGTCATTTCACAAAAATGCTCAGTTCCTAAATTAATTAATTCTGTTATGTCATTAATGTTAAATCCTAATGCAAAATAATACTCTCCATAATGTCATACCTGTTCTCACTGCCAACAGATTTACTTTTTATTCTTATCACTGGTTGTCTTATCTGTGGCTGTTGCAAATATTTGTCCCCTCTCATTCCTTCTTACATTTTCCATTCTTCCTTGCCTTTCTGCATCTGCATAACTTCTTTCCTGTAAAATAAAATCTGTTGGAGAAGTAAATCTTAAACACCAGCTGTTCCACCAGATGAGAATACCTCAATTGTTTTCCCTTCAACAGCTGTTGCTTGCATTTCCAATCTTCCAGTTTCTTACTCCTGTAATACTTTTTCTAGTGTGTTCTTCATCTTGCTTCCTCTCCTTCCTTTGAATCTGTCTGCTTCATCAAATCTATCAGGACTCATATCTACTATTTTCCATTGTCCAGCTCTCTAACAGTTACTTCATAGCCGTCTCCTTCCTAGAGTACATTTTTATTTCTGGTCCTCTCTGCAGCTGTACCACACTGCACTCCATCCTGGAATTCCTGGAACTCCAAAAGCAGCCCTCCTGCACCACATACCAGCTCCAGAGAGTGTTTCACTTCCTCCCCTCTAAAGACTAGTGGCTCTTTATTTATATACAAAAAACTCTTATTTATAACATATTTACTAATATTTACTAATGTACAACTATATAGACATAGAAATCTGTTTATACAAATTCATAATTCCCTTTGCAATCATACAAAATGTTCATACCTATAAGACCCCCTACACCTTTTTTCCATAACCAGCATCTGATTTTGCTCAATATTGTTGCTAAAATCCATTTACCATTAAATATAAATTTATTTATTCCTTCATTCCATAAAACCCATGTAACATAAAATAACATTTATCTGTTTTAACATATTCTTTACATCTATTCTTATAATATCCATATTTAAACATATCCATGTTTATTTACCCACTTATCTTATATTTTTGAAAACTCTTCTTTACATAGTTTTCCCAATAACTTTTTACTCTTTTACATTTCAAAAATACACGTTATATAGTTTCTTCTTCTTGACAATGTAAACATTTTTCTTTCTGTTACATAGTTTCTTCTTCTTGACAATGTAAACACTTTTCTTTCTGTTATATAGTTTCTTTTTCTTGACAATGTAAACACTTTTCTTTCTGTTACATAGTTTCTTCTTGACAATGTAAACACTTTTCTTTCTGTTAAATAGTTTCTTCTTCTTGACAATGTAAACACTTTTCTTTCTGTTACATAGTTTCTTCTTCTTAACAATGTAAACACTTTTCTTTCTGTTACATAGTTTTTTCTTCTTGACAATGTAAACATTTTTCTTTCTATCTAAATAACCACTGTGGACAGTAATTTGTGGGTCCAACTATACGCTTTTGGTTTTTTAAAACTTTTCTTTCTATATGGCAAAGTTTATTTTACTGCAGATTTATCTATTATCACTCTCCACAAAACATCTTGACATTGTGCTTTCTGATTACACCACTTGCTTTTTATTTTTATAGCTTTAATTTTTTTCATCTGTTAGCTTTTTTGCATGATTTTACATAGCATTTTTTTATCATTACATTCTTATAACATAATTTTCTATCTTTTTGTATATCACCAATTTTTTATTTTCCACAAAATATGTTTTCTTGGCAACATTTTATTTCTTCATTTATAAACTCTTTTTCTGTTTTACTCTTTTTACCATAGCCCAAAATTTATCATAGTTATATTTATACAATGTTATTACTAATCACTCATCTTTTTCATGTATCCACTTTAAAACATTGTACAAATTTAATGAAGCAGTAAATACTACTGGGTTAATTATCCCTAAACTGCCTTCATCTTTATTTACTTACAAATTCACTTTTTTACTGGGTTTAATCTAGAATCCAATATAAATGAAAACATTATCAGCAATAATTCCTTTTCAAATACTGTTGGCAACAAAAATACACTTGCTAAGAATGTTATTTTCCCACAAGCACTGAATTTATGAAATAAGCCTTTTGTTCTGAATGATAATTTGTGTTCTCCAGAAAAGACAGGTTTGTTTTATTTCTTCTATGGCTTTTTCCCATTGAATTCTACTTATATATTTATTCCTAAATTTTATACCTAGCATAGAAATTTAATTCACTGTAAAATATATACTCCTGACCATTACTACATCACCTAAAGCTTTACTTTTCTCTTTATTTAAAGCCATCCCTACTACCTGTAGACACTCATATGTGCAAATTATTACTTTTTTGTCCAAATTTTGATTGTTACACTTATAATAAAGTTGTCTGCATATGTTAACAAAACTAGAATTCTTAACACTTCAGGTGTTATATATCACCTTCATTTTGTAATGGATTTCACATACTATCACATTCATAACTAATGCAAAGAATATACCACTCATTGGACATCACTCCCTTGCATCAGTCTTATTTATTTATTTTTTAATTATTTATTTATATTTGTTGACCGGGAGTGTCCGACTGGACTTAGGTCCATTTTCAGTGGTGGCCCGGGGAGAAAAGCTTCACAGTTAAAATAAACAGACAGTAGTTACATTGGATTACATAGCGGTTAACAATTTACATAGCAATTATTTACTTACAGTCTTCATATGTGCCTCTTGGCTTAACCAGCCACTTACAGGAATTTTTACTTTATTATTACTATACACTCTGACATACATAATTGCTTAACTTTTTCACTTATATTATATTCTTTCATTATGACCCCAAAGATTTAATGCCAATTGTGTGAAATGCCTTATTAAGGTCTCCTGCCATGATTTTTGGTTCTTCTTTTCTCTTCATAATGTCATCCACAATTTTTTATCATTAATAATTCTTGACAATCCTTCCCTTTTATATTAATATATATATCTATATATATCTATATATATATATATATATATATATATATATATATATATATATATATATACACACACACACACACACACACACACACACACACACACACACACACACACACACACACACACTCTATCTTCCATAACATTTTCCATTTTAGTTTCAAATCTCTTTTGCATTATTTTCGTAAAATCTGATAATCAGTATTATTTAATATTATTGGTCTTCCATTTTTTTATTGCCTTCTGTCTTCCTTCCTCCATATGAGTTTAAGTGTTCCACTACACAATTCTTTATACATAAAACTTTCATTTAACCATTCATTCAAGTCTTTATTTTTTTTTGGCAATTCCATAAATTTTTATACATTTCATATCCTATTCAGTCTGGTCCTGCAGCCAAATCTATAATTACTTGCCCAAATACTTTATCTAGCTCATTTAAAGAAATCGTTTTTCTAATTGTTCATTGTCTTTTTCTGTTAGCTTTTTACTTTTCATGTTTTTTTCACTGCCTTCTTTTTTCTTTAAACATTTCTTGTGCATGTTTTACTGCACTATTCATAATCTTTTCCTGAGTTCTATTTCTCCTTTTATATTTATTTCTGTCATCACACTATCATTTTCTTCTACTAACCTGCTTAAGTAACTTGATACGTCTTCTCTTTTTCCTAGCAAAAAAATCTTTGCTAATATACCAATTCTTGTATTTTTTCTTGATTTCTTTTATACAATTCCTTTCCTTTGTCAAAGTACTTTCTGTCATTATGTACTTTTATATTCCCTTATATTATAACTCCCTCTTGGTATGTCATCTTAATATTAGGAGTATTAACAAAAAAAAAATACATGAACTTCATGCTCTCCTAGCTGTCTATTCCCCTGAGGTACTTTGTCTATCTGAGACTTGGCTAAAACCTTCTACTACCGATAATGAAATCCTACCACCTGGGTATAATCTACACAGGCTGGATTGGGCTAATAGGAAAGGGGGGGAGTAGCTGTTCTTTATAAATCTGAACCGAATGTAACCACAGAAGTACTTCAACCACCTCAGATCAATAACTCTGAAATATTAGCTACCAAATTTCAACTCAACAAAAATAAAAGCTTTAACATTATTTGCATGTACATTCCCCCAGGTAACAATGTAGCCACACTCAAAGACACTCTTCACTGGCTATCCTCTCAGTACCCCCAAGAAACCCTAGTCCTGGGAGACTTTAATATTGACTGGGGTTCCTGTTCCTCAAAATCCCCCTCCACTCACATCAACCTCCATGCATTCACTCAAACCATAGTCACCCCTACCAGATTAGGCAAACACACCCAAAAATATAGTATACTGGATTGGATACTTGTAAATAGTAACCCCCAAATGTACACTGCAGGTACCCTCCCCAAGGATCTAAGTGATCATCTCCTTACCTACATAGTTAAACAAAAAGCCATTATCCCACAACAACCCTTGCTCAGGAAAGTTAGAAGCAAAAGGGACCTTAATCCTAAAGCCATACCCTTTTTACCTAAAGAAACTTTGAAACTGTATGGGATAATGGATCACATTAAATTATATGTAACGTCTTTACAAACCTTATTTCAATCATTAGATCTTGCTCAATATATGATGGCTTATCAACCCTTTCATAGAAACCCTAACCTGAGACTAAATAAAAAACTAATTGATCTTAAAGAATTCCCATTAATAATCAATCTAACTTTAATAGATATTTATACACTTCTCAAATTCTCAGCTAATCAGATAAGACAAGAATTAAATTTACCCAAAAATTATCTCATTATTGTAAGACAAATTAGGGAACTTTCTATAAGTTACTTTAAAAATTTTAAACCCCGAGAAGAGAATATAATTAAATGTTCGAATTTGTGGCAAGCTCTCCAACAAGATATTAAATTTATAACAGCAGCAAATAATCTAATAAAGGAGTTTAAATTCCAAGATAAAATTCTTGTGTCAAAATATTGGAAAGAGAAAATGCCAGAGATAGAAGACAGTCATATGATAAAAGTAATTGATTTGACTACAAAATCTATTTTTCTTCAAAAACTGATGTATACCCAGTTGATGACATGGAATAATGCGTATTATACACGCCTTAGCCTGCATAAATTTAATTACAAAAATTCTCCAGTTTGTCCATACTGCAAGGATCAATCTGCTGATCTTCTTCATATGTTCTGGAGTTGCAAATGCATATACAGACTTTGGAACTCACTTAAGATACAACTTCAAAAGATGGGTTACCAAAGTGGAAATTTATGATTTTGCATATTCCCCCAAAAGAACTTCCTAAATCTCAAAGTATTGTATTAATCAATATCTTTTTATTAATGAAGCTATACATAGCTACTAATTTGTTGGACCCATCCAAAACATCATGGAATAATTTTAGAGTACTAGCAATAAGGCATATACTAGCTCACAAATTACTTTTGAACTAACATAATAAAAATATTAACAATCCAAAAATATGGGAACAAGTATTTAATATTATATTAGCGTAACATCTCATATTTGAATTTAACAAGAATTATTTTTACACCTTTAAAAAACTCTGTAACACTAACTGTTTATTACTTGAATTGATCTTAACCATTTGTATATTTTTGGTGTATAATTCAATGTGTTACTTGGAAGCATTTATGTAAATATTGTATATATGTTTTGTGTTTTTGTTAATTACTTTAGTTGGTAGTTTCTTTTTAATTTTTTTTTGTTTTGTTTTAATTTTGTATGGCATATAAGAAAATAATAAAAATTATTATTGAAAAAAAAAAAAGAAGCAAAAGGGACCTTGACTCAGACAAACTTCAACTGGAACTTAACTCCTGCAACTGGTCTAAACTAAAGCATCTCCTCTTAGAGGAGGCTGTCACCTATTTTAACAATAAATTTCTTGAAATTCTAGACTCACCTGCTCCTGCCCACCTAAAGCGAACAAAAGGTAAAAACGTACCTTGGCTTTCCAAAGAATCAAGACTAAAAATAACCTGTAGAAATAAACTCTGGGCTACCTGGTGCCATACCAAAGACCCCCCATGGTTATAATAAATACAGGCATGCGAGGAATGAAACAAAAAGACTTGTCTTGCAAGATAAAAAACACTACTATTGTAGGTTACAGATGACTAATCAGAATAATCCTCAAAAGTTCTGGGCTGGGATCAACAAGTTACTGTATCCTGGTAAAACATCAACACCTAGCCCTGCTGCACCACTAATAAACCCCCAGAAGAGGTTGCAAATAGTTTTAACCATTTCTTCACTGAGACTATACAAGTTCTTGCCACCCAACTACCTCCAAGTTCCCCTGACTATAATACCACTAACTCTAATAGCCATAACTTATTCAGCTTTAAGCCTGTGTCAACTTCCTTTATTTGCAGACTGATCAAAAAACTAAAACCCACTACACTCTCTGCTGACCAACTCCCAGCTGAATATCTGCAAATGGCATCAGATGCCATTGCCTATCCAATCTCTATTCTAATCAACCACACCATATCTGAAGCCAAAATTCCTAACATCTGGAAAATATCTTATGTTATTCCATTACATAAAGGAGGTTCCTCTACTGAATACTCTAATTATAGGTCCATAGCCATATTCTCTCCACTTGCTAAGATTATGGAGAAATAAATACATAAACAATTCATGCAACACGTAATCCAGAATCACCTTATGGCTGATACCCAACATAGCTTTCGCCCACATCATAGCACTACCACAGCTCTATTGTCCTTCACTAACACCATTAACAATAACCGCAACAATAATCTCACTTCATCTGCCCTCTTCTTGGATCTTTCCAAGGCATTTGATATGGTTGATCATCAACTTATGATTAGGACCCTGCAAACCCTCTGCCTGGATCCCAAAGCCCTTCTTTGGTTTACATCCCATCTTAATAACAGACAACAGGCTGTCCTCTGGCAGAATAAGCTCTATAATCTATTACCAAACACTATTGGAGTACCACAAGGCTCCATATTAGGACCACTACTGTTTTCCATCTTTATCAATGACCTGCCTACTATCATACCAAACATCAGCTGCATCCAATATGCTGACAACTCCACTCTGATCTGCTCAGCTGTATCTCCCATTGATCTAAAGAAGGATACCCAGTCCACATTCACTGCCATAGAAAACTGGCTCACCAAGCGTTGCCTGCTACTTAATCCCAACAAAACTAAAATGCTCGTATTCCCACCAACCCAAAGGACAGTACCCTTCTCCTTCACCATAAATGCAAAAGATGGGGCAGTCATTTCCGCTGACCCCAATACAAAATTACTAGGTGTCACTATAGACAATAACTTAAAATTTGACCTCCATGTAAATCAGACAATCAAGACCAGCAATAAAAAACTTGGGTCACTTTATAGAATCAAAGCCTTCCTCACTCCCCCAGCTAAAATAGCCATTGCTCTCTTGCACCTATTTTTGACACTCCTATATGCCTCCCCCCTTCTAGCCAATATAAGTAAATCTGAACTTAATAGACTAACAACCTGTTATAATCACATTGCCATGTTTGCTACAGGCCTGCCATTCAGAACCCACCACTGCATCAACCTCAAACAGCTTGGATGGCTGGAATTTCCTAATCTTGTCAAGTACAACCTGCTGATAATGGCTAACAAAATCCTCTATAACCCGGACAATACTCCAGCCCTTAGAAACTCTATCCTCCCCCATAACAACACGCGACTGCTCCGCTTATCTAATAAGCTACAAATACAGACGACTAAAATTAACAATGCAGCTGGCATGGCCCTATTTGCAATTTCTGTAAGTAGAACCTGGAACATACTTCCAGCTGCCATGACCATGCTCTCCTCCAAATGCCAATTTATAGCCACAATTAAACAACATCTGGCATTAAATTGGCTATGCCACTGTGACAAGCCTGGCTAAACCAACAACATGTATGTAATTTACTTATCTATTAGATATTGTTAACTATTCCTGACTACAACCAGGGTAATTTCTATCCTGTATACTTGTCTATTCAATGTGAACCTATGAACCTTATGAAATATCCTACTTATAAAATTGTACTATTTTTAGTCTGAATGTATTTTTATCTGCATTTTTATCTTTTATCTACATTACTATTTTATATTTTATATTATTTTTATATCTATGTCTTATTTAATTTTCTATTGTTGTAGGAGCTTATCTCCCCAGGCCTCCGCTGTAAATGGACTTTGATCCAGTTGGACTATCCCGGTCAACAAATGTAAAATAAATAAAATAAAATAAATAAAATAAATATTTTTCTTTTTCCACTTTTCTCACCTCCTGTGATCCTATAACTGGATGAGAAACAGAAAACACACCCCTGGGATTACACCTTTTTCCCTGTTGGACAGGAGCATCAGGTGATGACTTGTCTAAACATGGGCTAAACTGTTGGCTAGGCTTATAAGGGCCTCAAGGCCAATAGCCTAGTAACCTCCTATGATCCTATGATCATACTGGAACTCTAAAGTTTTTTTATATGTTCCTTAAATAGCACCCACCATTCAGACCATTTTTTTGAAAATGTTCTCATAGTAATATGATCATCTTTCCATAACTGTATTTATAATCTCTTTTCTTATTCACTCCATGCTTTTCCTTTTTATTCCTTTGCATACTTTTATATATTCCTTGTTTTCATTTATCTGTAGCCATATTGCAAGATGATCAGAAATTCATGTTTCAACTACCTCTCCTTCTCCTATAACTAAACCTTCTGATACTATAAAATAATATATATATATATATATATATATATATATATATATATATATATATATAGGATATATATATATATATATATATATATATATATATATATATATGGGATCTGGACACATGCTTCACTAGCATATGACCAAATCACAAAACACTGAATACACATACACGAAAGCATTTAACATCGACAAGCACTTCCATGTATATGTGCCTGTTGGACTATAGTGCGGGTAAGGGAAATTCCCTTCTCCCCACGTAGTGTGATCCCAGAGTGAGAATATTAAAGTGGGGGGGGGGTTGCAGGGAGGTGAAGCCCCCCTGCAGAAACGTAGATTTATTTTTTTGAGCTACACATACACGGAAGTGCTTTTCGATGTTAAGCGCTTTCGTGTATGTGTGTTCGATGTTTTGTGATTCGGACATGTGCTAGTCAAGCATGTGTCCTAGATCCATATATATATATATATATATATATATATATATATATATATATATATATATATATATATATGTATATATATACTCCTTTTGTAAGTCCATGAAGTTTTGTTTCAAAGTTTTAACTTACCACATCTTATAATTTCTAACATTTTTCTAATATCATTTCCTTTATTTTTACATGTCTCTTAAGCTACAATTACAGTTTCCTGTTATTATAATATTCATCTTTATCAGTACATAATATAAAATCTGATAAAACAGTCTTTCCCTTTTTTTGCAGTTAGTATAAGCATATAATGCTGTAATTCTATATAAATGTTCTTTCCATTATAAATCTACAGTGGTTAGTCTTCATATTTTTGTTAAAGTTATATTTAATATTTTTACTATATTTCTACAGATTGTGATTATTCCACCACATCTCCCATTTCCCAAATTTCAGATTATCTTTCCTACACATAGCTTCTATGTTTGTAATCTTTCTTCATTTGTTAAAAATGTGGTGTCTTCTAATATAATTACATGTTCATCACATGCATTGCAACACTCCAAATTTCCTCCTCTTCATACTATATTCTTAATACTATTCAAATGTATAGAAAGTACTCTAAAATTTAAAATGTTCCCTTAGATTCATTGTTTCATAACTTCATAGCTAATTACTAAACTAGCTTTCTTAACAGGCCATTCTAAGCCTAGCCAATTTCCTTCCAGTCAAACCCTTTGCCATGCATCTGTGAGTCAAACACCTTAGTCATATACCACCCCCCAGTCATTAGCTAGGTCAAACAGTCATTAGCTAGGTCAAACACCTTAGTCATATACCACCCCCCAGTCATTAGCTAGGTAGATTTTTTATTCATTTCCTTCCATTTTTCTTTTGCACTTGTCCCTTTAAAATTAATTTTTCTTTTACCCTTTTACCAGTAGAATTATTTTTACTTTTACTACCTCCCAGTGTATGCCTCCTTCATCACTTATTTCGGAACCTTCTTCTATATCTTCTGTATTACTTTTTTTCTCATCTTATTTTTCTTCTGTTTCTACTCCTAAAATGTATTCTCTTTGTTCATGTTCTTCTCTTTCTTTTTCTTTTTCTTTCTCTTATTTTTATTTTTGCAATCCACCCATAAATGCCCATTTTTGTTTTATTTATAACATTTCAATTCACATTTTTTGTATCGTGTATCATTTCCACACAAAAAAAAAAAAATATTTTGTCACAGTTACTTATTAATTATTAAATGTCCTTCTTTTCTAAAAAAAGCATGTTTTGGGTTGTCTCTAGTATTTAACAACACCCCTATTCCCCTCCATAGTTATCATGTTTGGTATATATATATATATATATATATATATATATATATATATATATATATATATATATATATAAAGTTTTCAAATTTCTTTTCCGTGGAATAAGAGATACTGTCAATGTAAGGTATTATGCTCAAGCTCTAGGTGTATGGTGAATGTGGTGTATTACTAAGCCATGAGGAGTATGGTGAACAGGGCACATCACTAAGGAAATAGCAGTTTCGTGAGTGTGTGGCAGGTCAAGCACTATCAGTATTGCAAATGTGAAAGGCTTTACTCAAACAATGGGAGAATGAAAAATTTAAAATGCTACCTAAGACAGTACAACTGGTGTCCACCTAGGTTCAGCCACAGTGTCACAGCATACAAAGTGTATTGTGAGTGTGAATCACTTCAGTGGGACACAAGAGTTGTAGTGAATGTGAAACACATCCTTCAGGTAATAGAAATATGCACAATGTGATGTACTTAACTAAGACACTACCAGTGTGGTGAATGTGAAACATTTCTCCAGGCACCAGGAGTATAGTGAATGTGATCCATTTCAGTCAGACATTAGCGATGTAGTGATTTTGAAACACTTTGCCAAGTACTAAAAGTAAATGTGAAGTACTTCATTCTGATACTAATTTAATTGCTGAATATTCAGTATGTCCCCCAGGTACTTAGCGATATGATGAATGTGAAACACACATTTCAGGTACCAGGAGTATGGTGAATGCAAGGCACTTCACTCACGTACTAGACATTTAATGAATGTGAAACACTTCCCTTTGGTACAGGAAGTGCATTTAATGTAGAAACATTCAGTCAAAACTCTATCAGTGTGAACACTTTCCAGGGACTAGGCATATGGTTAATGAAAAGCACTTCAGTCAGGCACTAGGGGAATGGTGAATGCGAAAGACTTCATCTTGGTAATAAGAGTATGGTGAAGGTGAAATAGATCCTCCAGATAATAGGAATATGGTAGTTGTAAAACATTTCTCCACATACTAAAATTATGGAGAATGTGAAGTACATCACTTTGGCACTAGTCACTTCCTCCAGGTGCACTGAATGTGCTGCACTTAAAACTAGGCACTATGAGTTTACTGATTGTGAAAAACGTTCTTCAGGTATTAGAAGTCCTGCAAAAGTGAAGCACTTCATTCATCCGAGAAGGGTATGCTGAATGCTAAATCCTTTTCCTGGGGCGTAGAGTATGGTGAATATGAAACATACCACTGGGGCACAAGGGATATAATGAATGTGTAACATCCTTTAGGTAATAGGAATCTACTGAATGTAAAACAGTTCTGTAGGTTTTAGAAGTATTGTGACTATGAAATAGTATGGTGAATGTGAAACACATCTCTGGGGCGCAAGGAGTATAGTGAATGTGTAACATCCTTCAGGCAATAGGAATATACTGAATGTGAAACAGTTCTGTATATTTTAGAAGTATTGTGAATATGAAATATTATGGTGAATGTGAAGCATTTCTCTACTAGGGACTTGCTGAATGTGAAAAACGTCCTTCTGGTACTAGAAGTGTCATGAATGTGAAGCATTTCACTCAGGTACTAAAGATATGCTGAATGTTAAATATTTCTTCAGGGACTGGGAGTATTGTGAATATGTTTATTTATTTATTTATTTGCCATTTATTAACTGGGTTTGTCTGGCTGGGCAGATGCCCTTTTTCAGCAGATACCGGAGGAGAAAATCTCCATATACGATATTGTTTATTACAATAAAATACAAATTTAAGCAAACATACAAGGAGAATAAGATTCATCTAGTACAAACTATGAAACAGACAAACAATCTTAAAAATACATGTTTTGAAATGATGTACAGTATCAGGTTGGAAAAGAGGGAAGGAATGACATAAATGTGAAAAGGAGGTAGAGAAATAGGAAGTAGGGAAAATATAAGGTGTAGAGTGGAGTCTAGTAAGGAGAAATAGTACGGAATGGACATAAGATAAAAGTGAGAATTATCTAATGCAGGAATTAGGATTAAAAATGGTGCTAGTTACTGAAAATAGAAGTAAAACATACACATGTGGAGAGCAGGAGGGTGTGAGACACAGTATCGAAATCCTTAGAGAGGTAAAGGAAGAGGGGGAACACTAGTTTGTTATTTTTGTGAGAAGTGGAGGTGTAGGTGGTGAAGGATAGTAGTGTGGTAGTAGTGCTATGATGAGGGCGAAAACCATGTTGAGTTGGGGTGACGAGATTTTCCTAAATGAGATGTGTAATGAACTGTTTGTCAATACACTTTTCAAGAATCTTTGAGAAAGGGTATAGAATAGCAATAGGTCTTAAATTTGAGGGGTCAGTGGAGTTACCGCCTTTATGTAGGGGTATAATATAGGACTTTTTCCTGATGTGAGGGACAAGGTTTTCCTGAATTGACTGACTAATAAGTATAGAGACTGGATAGGCAATAGAGGGACCTGCGAGTTTGAGGTATAATGGCGGCAGGTTGCCAGCTGAAGAGGAGCAGGGTTTAAGTTTATAGAGCAGAGACTTGATAAAAGATGTGCGGATTGGCTTGATTGAGAAAGACGTTTCGTGGGAGAGAGGGGAGGGGTGTCTTGATTGGTATTTGTGTTAGGTTTGATTGGTTTTTGTATAGACTCTATAAAGAAGGAGTTCAGAAAAGTTGCAGTTTTGAGCGGGGACCTGTTTGGGGAGGTGTTGGGAGGGGTAGGGTTTCCAGGGTGTAAGAGTTTATTAATGGTACTCCAGAATTCTTTAGGGTTGAAGTGGGGGCTTCTCTGAGGGTAAAGGTAAAAGTGCTTTTTTTTTAGGGTGATTTGTTTTTTTGTGGTGTTTTGAAGTTTCCTATAGTGGTGGAGGCTGGAGGAGGTTTTGAGTTTATTCCAGGTTTTCCATGCGTTGTCTCTTTTCCGCATGAGGGAGAGAGTATCTTTGCTTTTCCATGGAGCAAAATTGATTTTAACTCAAACTCTTCTAGTAGGGGCTAGGGAGTTGAGAGTGTTAAGGAAGATGCTATTGAATTTGGGAACAGCTTCTTCAAGGGGGAGGTGCTGGAGAAAAGACCAGTTCATTGATGAGAGTATTTTATTAAATATATCATGGTTAAAGTTAGGTAGATTATGACAGTCCCTGTATATGTGTGCTTTTGAGGGTTGGGACAGGTGACGCTGTATAGAGATAGGTGTCAGGGAGACTAGAGGGGTTATGACACTGGTCAGGGTGGGAGTTAAGTATCCAGTTGGAGCTGGTATTTCATTGTTGATTAATACAAGCTGGAGTTGGAGGTGAGAGTATTCCAGTCAATACTGACATCTCCTACAATAATGGTTTCATAGGAGATGGTTTGGGAGATCCAGGCAAGAAAGGGTTGAAGTACAGGGATATTGTTACCAGGTGGTATGTAGATAGCAGCAATAGCAAACTATTTTCGATTGTTTAAGTTACAGTTAACTATGAGAATCTCAGCAGGATGGAAACTAGGTGGGGAGTATGGTGGAGGATGAATAGAGAGGATTTCTGAGTAGAGTATAGCTACACCTCCACCCATTTTTGTTGGTCTGTCTTTGCGGAAGATATTGTAGCCAGAGGGTAGGGTTTCTTTATTTGTTGTGTGTGGTTTTAGCCAGGTTCCAGAAATGGAGAGGCTATCTGGAAAGTGTAATGTTATCCAGAATTGTAGTTCAGGGACTTTGTTTACTGTACTATGGAGGTTGCGAGCTATGATTTTAAGGTGCCAAGCAGAAGAGGTAGGCAGAGGTAGAGTGGGAATCTGGATGGAGGTGGAAATTGCGGGGGTTGAGGGGTATGAAGAGTTGGGCAATATGGCAGGGATTAGGATGAATTTCTCCTGCGAAAAGTAGGGTAAGAATAGGGGTAAAGGGGTTATGCATAAGAGGGTGTGGAAGAAAGAATTTGGATTTGAGTTTAGGGAGGTAGTGCAGTTTAGGAGAGAGATTGTGTTTGAAAACATGCAAGAAGTGATGATTGAAAAGAGATGATATAGGAAAGAGGTAAGGTGTAGGGTTGTGCGATTGTGGGAGGTGGACTGGGGTGTAAGTTGGTTAGAGGACTATGGTAGGATGTGGTTATCGTGAGAACAGTAAGTAGTGGTATTGATAGCAGTTTGTGTAGCATCATATTTTAGTTGTTAGCAGGTAACAGGAGGATCAAAAAGAGGGTGTAAGTAGAGTAAGTAGGGTGAGGTGTAATATTAGCTAGGTAAGTGGAATGTGGATGGTAGTTGAGTAGTATGACTCAAGGGGGGATAGAATGAGGAAATTGTTGGGAGTGGCAGTGGAAAACAAGAGAGTGGATGTGATTGGAAGCACTTTGTACAGGCTCTTGAGGCTTTGGTGAATGCAAAACACTTCCTCCAAGTACTAAGACTCTAGTGAATATGAAGCATTTCACTCGAGCACGATGATTTCAAACACTATGATTTGGTGAATGTGAAACACCTCACCCAGTTAATGTGAAACCATTACTGAGGTACTAGAAGTAATGGTAAATGGGTGGCACTTTACTCAGGCAATGTGTGCATGGAAAACCTGAAGTACTTCTTCCAGATAGTAGGAATATGTTCATTGTGAAAAACTGGTGAATATAAGCGTTTTAATCATGGGAAGAGGGTGAAGTTTCCTTGATCAAGAAGTACTGTGAATGTGAGGTGCTTTGCTCAGCATCAAGGAGTGTGGTGAATGTAAAGCATGTCGCTCACTCATAAGGCCCTAAAGGTGAGGTAAATATTGGTTTTACTCAGGCACTGCAATATGGTGAATCTAAGGCCCCTTGCTCAGGCAATAGAATCACCATGACTATGGGGATTTTGCTGATACATTAGGAGTACAGTGAGTGTGAGGTACTTTCTACATTCACTACAGTTCACTAATGTGAGATACTTCACACACCCATGAGGAATATGGAGAATGTAATGTACTTCTGTAGATGGTAAGTAGATGATGAACATATGGTACTTTATTAAGGAGTATGATTAGTGTGAGACACTTCACACAGCCACAAGGGGTATGGTGAATGTAAAGTATGTCTGCAGGTGGTAGGTAGGTGGTGAACATAAGGCATTCAAATATGATGAATGTCAGGTACTTGTTTCTCACAGTAGGACTTTGGTTAATACAAGGCATACCACTGAGAAACTAGGTGTCGTGAATACTGGGGTTTGGTTCAGATATTAGGAATCAGATGCATATGGGGTAACTGTGATAGGAATTATGCACATGAGGATAGTGAATCACTTTGCCCAAGCATCAGGAGTTGATGAATGCAAGGTAATTGGATCTGGTTAAAGGAACATGCCAAATTCCAGGCAAAATGTTGATATGAAGCCTTTTATAGGTTCACAAGTTCATAGGTAAGTATGAGGCTAGCTGCCCCTGTAAGCCATTTTGACCCTAACCAGTTTCCCTTTCTGTGCTTAAAATAACCCCTCCCATTTGGTTAGAGATTGATCTTCCCATCCCATGATCAATAATTATGTATTACCTCTAATGAGACTAACTGGCATCATACCATAGATAATCTGAGGGGACCCCTACATGGGTTAAAACATTTAGGAGCTGCTATTAGTACTGCAGGGGCAGTCCTGGGGTAAATTTTCTGTTTCTCATCCTTAGATTTAAGTTGACCCTGAATATGGACAGAGATGACCATTGTTTTATGTGGATGGGGAGTCTGTTCCAGAGCAGTGGTGTTTTCTGCATGATATATTTGTTCACCCAAACCAATATGCTGACATTGCGAAAGAGATTTCAATACCTAGACTGAGTATTTCTGAAACCACTTGACTTGTCATTGTGCAGTAAATCCATCAGTAATGGGTCAGAGGATGCCTAGTATGACAGACACTGGTCACCTCTTAGCAGTCTGTAGGGCACCAAGTATAGTGACAGGGCTTTGAGTTGGTCCATGTAGAACATGTTGTTTAGGCCTTGCACCTTTGTAGTAAGGTATCTCTGTGGGCATTCCAAATGTGCACGTGTCTGAACAGATACATGCAAAAGGGGCAATTCAATTACTGGCTTAATGAGGGTTGCATAACGGGGAAAAATGACCTCATTAGATCTAGACACAGCCCCTTTGTTTATAAGCTGTGCAATATTGAAGGACTTTCATATAACAATGGACACATGTTGGTCACAAGTTAGGTCACTTTCCACATAAGTTTCCAAATCTTGAACAAGTGGCTCAAGTGTTAGAAGAGTCATTGTGGTAGTTCTTTGGAGTACATGACTTCCCAAAGGACACAATAATGCATTTTTTGACATTTACCTTCATGATCTTGACACCAGTTTTTTAATTGGCATTTTCCCAACACTCATTTAAAATGAAATACATCCCTCCCTATTCTCCACAGCAGCAGGTTCAATGGCTAAATGCCCTCTGCACTTATCCATTGCTATAACAGCACCATCTGACACTTTTTGAAAGATAATGGACATGATCAACTCAATGAAAGGCCCATATTTCAGACTGTGAAGTATATGGGATGTTGGAGTTCGAACCCAGGGACCAGTCACAAACTCATTCAGCACCCAAGTCTAGCTGTAGTTTGGAAAACAATGGCAGAACTATGCTTAAATGTAGCAAAATTCCCTTTTTACCAACAGAAGATTTGCTCTGCTTTCATTTTTACTTTGTCTAAAGATATTACCAAGATTTATAACGTTCGAGTAGCAATGGTTTCCAGACTATGTATTGCATGCATTTGGAAATTCCTTCAAAATGTTTCCCTACAGAACTGGAAGAACTTTATGGCACACTATGCTACATGTCTAACAGCATTTGATAACTCCTCCTATCCTTTAAAGGCAGCCTGGACAATCAGGCATTCCCCCAGTAGGAACAATTCACTCAAACTATCTCATTTGTGGTTGCAGGTTCTGGCTTATTTACATTGTATTAACTACTCATGTCGTCATATACTAACTCTTCCATTTATATTAATTGCTATTAATTAATAATGCATTTAAAATTGTAAGATACTGTTTGTAGTTTACTTTTGTAATTTACTGTTCCATGTGTATTGTTATCCATAGCTAATACTGGTTTGACTATGAATTTTACTTGTCTCTGTGACTGTACACGAGTTGCTGTAATAAAAAAAAAATGAAATATATAATTTTGAGTTGTAACTGCAAGACATTAGCTTCAAATAAGAATCAAGATGCTATGTGGGGTGTTAGAAAGCTTATGGGTATGTACATTTTGGAGCTGGTGCAGTATTTACCATCTAACAGTAGAAGTTTGGTGCTTATGAGCCATTTAGTTCTGGCTGTACAAGTACGACAGTGTTGAAAAAAATCTCCTCTGTTCATAGCAATCCTGTAAAGGTGAAGTACTAAGCTAAAGCAATAGAATTATGGTGAATAATAAGCAGATTGTTCTGGCACTAGCAATGATGGGTATGCAAGACACTAGCCACTGGAATTAAGAATGCAATGAAAACTGCGTAATTGGTTATGACTGTATGAGTGTGACGGTGGTGAAATAGTTTTCTGCAGCTGAAGTACAATGCTAGAATGACAGAAGTATGATAAATGTGAGACATTCGCTTCTGGTATTACAGACACATTTTATGTGAGACACTTGTTAATGGTAGTAAGTAATTGGTTATTTTGTAACACTATAGTGTCTGAGATGTATCTGGCTCAGACATTGGGAGCATCATGAATATAAAGGAGCCAGTCAGATTAATAGTAGAACTACAAAAGAATATGGTGTACTCAACCTTGTACTGGGAGTATGGCAACTGTGAGGCCTGGTAATGGGAGCATGGTAACTGTGAGGCCTGTTAATGGGATTATGGCAACCATGAGGCCTAGTAAAGTGAGTACGGCAACCATGAGGCCTGATAATTAGAGGATGGCAGTCGTGAGGACTGATAACTGGAGTATGACAACTGTGATCCTTTCCAATGAGAGTATGGTGATCATAAGGCCTGGTAATAGGAGTATGGCAGCAGTGAGGCCTGGTAATGGGATTATGAAAATCATGAGGTCAGTAATAGAAGTATGGTGATTGTATAGTCTAGTAATGGAAATAGGACAACTGTATGGCCTGGAAATGGGAGTATGGCAACTCTGAGGCTTGATAACTGGAGTATGGAAACTGTGATACCTGCTAATGAGAGTGTGGTGATCGTAAGGCCTGGTAACAGGAGTATCTCAACTGTGAGGCCTGATAATGGGAGTATGGCAACTATGAGGCCTGGTCATTGGAATATGGCAATTGTGAGACCTGGTAAGGAGAGTATGGTAATCATAAGGCCTGGTAATGGGATTATGGCAGCTTTGAGGAATGGTAATGGGAGTATGGCAACCATGAGGCCTGGTAGCTGGAGTATGACAACTGTGACACCTGGTAATGAGAGTATGGTGATCATAAGGCCTAGTAATGGAATTATGGCAGCTGTGAGGCCTGATGACAGGAGTTTGGCAGCCATGAGGCCTGGTAACAGGTGTATGGCAGCCATGAGGCCTGATAATGGTAGTATGGCAACCATGAGGCTTGGTAATGAGAGTATCTCAACCATAAGGCCAGATAATGGGAGTATGGCAACTATGAGGCCTGGTAATTGGAGTATGGCAATAGTGAGACCTGGTGAGGAGAGTATGGTGATCATAAGGCCTGGTAATGGGATTATGGCAGCTTTGAGGAATGGTAATGGGAATATGGCAAACATGATACCTGATAATGGGAGTATGGCAACCATGAGGCCTGTTAGCTGGAGTATGACAACTGTGACACCTGGTAATGAGAGTATAGTGATCATAAGGCCTAGTAATGGAATTATGGCAGCTGTGAGGCCAGATGACAGGAGTATGGCAGCCTTGAGGCCTGGTAACAGGAGTATAGCAGCCATGAGGCCTGATAATTGTAGTATGGCAACTGTGAGGCTTTGTAATGAGAGTATGGTGATTGTAAGGCCTGGTAATGGGAACATCTCAACCACGAGGCCAGATAATGGGAGTATGGCTACCATGAGGCCTGGTAGTTGGAGTATGGCAACCGTGAGACCTGGTAAGGAGAGTATGGTGATCATAAGGCCGGATAATGGAATTATGGCAGCTGTGAGGCCTGGTAACATGATTATGGCAGCCGTGAGGCCTGGTAACAGGAATATGACAAATGTGAAGCCTGGTAATGACAGTATGGTGATCATAAGGCCTGGTAATGAGATTATGGCAACTATGAGGCCTGGTAATGGGAGTATGAGAACCATGTGGCCTGTTAATGGGAGTATGGGGATTGTAAAGCATTTAGCCCTGAATGTGGGAGTATGGCAACCGTGATACCGTTGACTCATAATGTGAGTATGACGACTTTAACTCTAGTATAACGAAAATTCACATAGACTGGTAAAACAAAAAGGCAAGTCTGTTAAACGTTGACTTGTTTAATGCAATAACCTTTTTCCAAAGTAAACAGCAAGCAGACTTGGAACAAAGTAACTTGACAACGATACTTTGCGCTTTCACCCCTACACACCTGGGGTATCATCAGAGTATCCATTGTTAGGTTCACGCACCATTTAAATACCTTAAACTCATAATAATTAACCAATCATATCAACCCTACACAATTTTATACACATATATTTAAAAAAGTATTCTAGTCTAATATACTTATTATACTGCATAGACATACAATAAAAACATATATTAAATACATAAAATATTTATACCAAAACGTCTCACTTATTTAATAATACCTTTAATCAAAACTTGATTTGTTTTATTACTAATAAATACTTAAATAGTTGTTAGACTTAAAATGTTACTATAATTTAAAAATATATACTTCAAAGGTGTGCATTGTATTTAATACCTAGTGCTATATAAAAAAAAATATATACTGAGTTCCAAAAAATCATTAAAACTATTACTTCATTCTCATATGAAATGAGATTTATATTTTAAAATACTAATTATAGAGATTTGTTCATTAATACCCGGTGATCTATTGGCATTTAGTCTTAACTGCCATAAACATTCTTTGACCTCCAAAAAAGTTTTATCGTCACCCCCTTTACTAACATTATATGGGACCCTATCAATAATGAAAAAAATAAACCTCTTAAAATCTTTACACCTAATACTATGATTGTATAGTGAATTAGTACATTTTTTATTTTAGATGTCCCTATTGTGTTCCATAATACGGTCTCTTAATCTCCTAATAGTTTTCCCTATATAGTATGCCTGACATGATAAACATGAAGCCAAATATACAACCATCTTTGTAGGGTTGATATGATTGGTTAATTATTATGAGTTTAAGGTATTTAAATGGTGCGTGAACCTAACAATGGATACTCTGATGATACCCCAGGTGTGTAGGGGTGAAAGCGCTAAGTATTGTTGTCAAGTTACTTTGTTCCAAGTCTGCTTGCTGTTTACTTTGGAAAAAGGTTATTGCATTAAACAAGTCAACGTTTAACAGACTTTAACTCTAGTGCCTGAAAGTGGGACTATCTGTTGCTAGGGTACTGAGCCAGACTAGGAGATTATGGTGTCATGGTAGTGGGAGCAAAGAAACGGTGAGGAAGCTGTACATGGCAGCAGGAGTATGACAAGTGAGGGGCACTTTGATATAGTAGTAGATGTATGCTGAATATGACACTGTTAGGTCTGTAAATATTAATATAATGGATATGACTTAAGTTGCTCTGATAGTAACATAGTGAAAGTGAAGTGTAAAATTGTAGGTCAAGCATGTGGTGCATATAGGACACCTCATAATATCTGCACAACTATATAGGGAATGTGAATTCCTATCAACTAACTCTACGACAACAGATATACGTCATATAAATTCTGCCGAGGTATGATGGCAGGGAGCACTGATATCACATGTCATAACATCATCTCAACTTGTTCTTGTGGATGTGTCTGAATAAAATGAGGGGAGCTAGCAAGAGATGACATGCTGATTGCCTGAGAAAGTGCTTAAAACTTAAGACTATAAAAAAGCCGCGCACTACTTAGGTGTAAGTAAAAGTATTTGCTAGAAATAAAGTGCTTGACTGTAACAGTGAAAGAGTATGGCAGATAGGATGTTTGATTATACCTCAGAGGCAGTGCTGGAGATAAACATCTTGAAAGTATGCAGATGAGAGTAGTACAGGTAGAACATGTAAGGGAGACCCAATGGGCTCCCTGACAAAAGACAAAGACCATATTGTGTGAGTTCTGACACTTTTGAGTTACAAACTGTGATTCAAAGTACAGTGTGTTCCAAAACTTCCTGTAATAACTTTAAAGAATTATTGAATGGCAACTCCCCCTCCTTTCTTGTAGAAGACAATGTTCTTCACACTCCTGTTTACGTCTATATACTAAATCCTAAGACTGTTGTACAATCGAGGTAGGACAATACTCTAAGATCCCTCATACTCAGACTTTGTATGTTTCCTCCCATAGTCGCTCTTGGTTGTACAATTAAGAGGATTGCGATATGCTCTTACAAATATCATCTTGCAGTCACCCGACCACCACCACAATTCCTGAGATAGTTCTCATAATGTATATATCCCAGCAGGCAATGCGTGGAAAACATGCACTGGCAAGGAGTGACTGATAGTGTAACAACTCTTATTATATCCCAGGTCAATGTACAGAGTTTGAGTAGACACTGGGACTGCTGAACAACTGGACCATAAAATACAATATTTCACCTTCCATACATGGCCTGATTATATTATGATCTCAGAGAATTAATAAAGAATACTGTCCCATATTACAGAAGGAAATCACAGGGGCTAAAAAAAAAACATAGGTGACTTTAGTTTGACTTCCTGCTGTAATTTCAAGTAATGTAACCACAGCACCAAAAATTGCCAGACTGAGTAATTATGGAATGATATCTGCTATATCTGACGTTTCGGCATCTTCAGTATTTCCCCAATGCCAATATACAGACCTCAGACGTATGGTGGACAGCAGCTTTGCCCATGCAGGAATATTTTTTATACCGAGTTTCACTATTTGTAATTTTACTAAGCAAAAGCTCACAGGTTTGATTGGCATGTTTATAATTTACTAGCATTCAAGAAGCTTAAATGTCATAACTACATGTTGATAGTTTTTACTTCATATCTCTCTCTCACTATATATATATATATATATATATATATATATATATATATATATATATATATATGGATCTAGGACTTATGCATGAATGTGCAAAGTCCCGAATCCATAATCACTGAACATATATTAACGAAAGCTCTTTCACCGAAAAAGCACTTTCGTTAATATATGTTAAAAAAAAAAAAAAAAGAAAGAAAGAAATCTACGTTTATGCCTGCACCCCCCCCACTTTAATATTCTCACTACAAGACGGCAATACATTGAGGAAAAGGGAATGTTCTCTTATCCACACCATAGTGCAGTCTCGCAAACAGGCATACTTACACGAAACTGCTTCTTCGGTGAAAAGCACTTTCGCGCAAGTATGCCAAACCGAAATTAGTTTTGGTGATTTTGTCTTCGGGGATCTGTACGGATCCCATATGTATATATATATATATATATATATATATATATATATATATATATATATATATATATATATATATATATATATATACATATATATGGGTCTACTTCAGATGATCGAAGTTTCAAAAGTTTGACTTTCATATGGCCGAGACCATATGATCGAACTTTTGAAAGGTCGAATATCTAATAAAAAAGTAATTGAAAAGAAAGAAAATTACCTGAATGGTTTTAGCAGGAGAGCAAGCCTCCCTGCACCCCCCACACCACCTGCTATTTATATATTCTAACTCCGAGATCGCACTACAGTGTGGAAAAGGGAAATCTTCCCGTCCTGTGCTGTATGAAGATCTATGTTATAAACGTTCAAACTTTCAAAATTTTGATCATATGGTCTTGGCCATATGAAAGTTGAACTTTTGAAAGTTCGATCATATGAGGGGTACCCATATATATATATATATATATATATATATATATATATATATATATATGTATGATTCAATGCCTAGAGCCTATAAAGACAATGGGCTTGCTTTATTTTGAAGTATGTTGCATATAACAAATTATTATACCTTTGCTACAATAAAAACAAAAACATTAATAAATTGTTTGCGCGTCTAGTTAGTTGGTAGGGCATTCCATAGTCTTCCAGGCCAAAGGTGAAAAACAGGTGACTTCACTTTAGAATGGACACTGAATAACTGGACTAGTGAGTTATTATTCCTAGTATTTAATCTGTGGCCTGTCTATAATACACACCCAGGATAGCAGAAAATACTTGATCTTTAGTAAACTTTAGTAAACTTATAAACAAATATTAAATCAGCTGTTAACAATCTCTAGGCAATTGAATACAATGATAGATTTCAAGTCACTTTGCATATGGTAAAAATTCACATCCAGATATTTATTTGGTAAATGTTTTTAAATTCTCTCAAGCTTTGTCATCTGTGAAATCCCCAATACACAAAAAGAACCACAATATTCTGTCATAGGGGGAATGGAAAATGAAAATAAATTCCAAAAGGTTCAACTGTGGAAAAGGATATATATGTAAATACTTTATTACACACAAAATAATTAAAGGATAAATGTAAGTGCTTTTGTCTAATCGAATATTGAACTTCAGATGAATGGACATAGGTTCATAGGTGTTTTCTAGGATAACGACCACAAGGGCTTTTTTCAGCATAGCCATGCATCCCAAATTTCTGACAAATTCTGATACCCTTGATAAGTGTAAGCAGCGGCTTGGGAGATGAAACATATACAAGCAGGGGTTTGGAAGATGATCAGTTTACAGGTTGCCTGTGTCCATTAGAGACAAAGGTGCCAAACCAGGGATGAATTTCCTGTTCCCCATCCAATTGTCCAAGTTGCACTTGCATTGGGTTAGGAAGGAACTCTGCTTTTCATGGATGTGGAGCCTGTTCCATAGATGGGGTAGTCTTTGGGATACATACCTGTCTCTCAAGCAGATCCTATTTATATCACAGACAAGGTTTAAGTAATTCTGCTGCTGTTTGTTTTATGGATATGCAGGAGGTCCATCACTGTGGGGTCTGACAATAACCTGTATGCCAGGCATAGATTTCCTCTAAAAAGCCTGTAGGAGACAGAATACAGGGATAGGGCCTTGAGGCTGTCTGCATAGGACACTTTACTTTAACCCTTTATTCTTTTAGTGAGGAACCTCTGTGGACATTCCAGTTATTGGATATGCCTAGTTAGGTACATACCAAAAGGGGCATTGTACTCAGTGATAGGTATGATGAATGCCAAATACAGTGGGAAAATGACTTCCTTGGATTTAGATGTCATACCTTTTGTTTATAAGCTGTGCAACATAGAATGATTTATTCACTACTGTAGACACGTGATGGTCAAAGGCTATGATAAATCTAGCCTTTAAATACCTTTACATTACATGTGATTGGCTTGCCCAGACAACACCCACTTCACCCTTTAGAAAATTAAAGTACCATGCACATAAAAAATGGATAATGCTGTTCTGTAATCTTAATACTTCTTGCAAAATCCAACTGTTATAATGTAGCTGAAATATATGGATCATAAATAAATAATTAACTAATAAATATCAATATAGAATTCTATCTAAAATCCAGACACTCTAAAACTAAAAAAGTGTATAAAATGAGAATATATATATAAATATGTATAAAAACTGTTTGTATAAACATTTATTAAACATATATATATATATATATATATATATATATATATATATATATATATAGGCACACACACACACACACACACACACACACACACACACACACACATATGTATAAATAACATATAGATAATTAATTAAGTAATGCATAATAAATAAATAATAAGCATTATACAAGCCACTAAAATTTATATTTCAAAACATATTTATATAATACTAACTATACAATACTAAATGGATAGGAAACAAGTCAAATATAATGCCAAAAGTAGGTATAAAGCCAAAGATAGGTATAACCCCAAAAATGTATCGTATCTAACTCACACTTTTAATTTCAGTAGGTATGAAATAGAACATGAATCATTAATGCCTAGCCAATTATATGCATTCAAAGAAATTTGCCAAATGAATTCCTTCTTTGTAAAGTCAAAGGCTCACCCCAAAAATTTACAGTCACTGCATCTATTGCTATATATTTAAATGAATGTCCTGGTGATTCGTGAATGTGGTTAGCAAGCAGGTGCTACAGTTTAGACCACACACAGATAGCTATGGTGTTTAGCTTTCACCACAAATGCAATACTGACTTTGAAAAGCCAGTATTGCATTAAAGGATGTTTGGGATTGGCTGATCGTGTCCCCAAAACTTTGCACCTGGGGCAGTTGACCCTCTCCCCCTGCCCTAACTATGCTACTGTATATTGATCTATATATCTGTATATATCTATATTATCTATCTATCTATCTCTCTTTATGAATATATATATATATATATATATATATATATATATATAGATATATATGTGTGTGTGTGTGTGTGTGTATGTGTGTGTATTTATATTTGTGTGTGTTCATGTATTTTGACAATAATCCACAACTGGGTGTGGGTATCACAGGATTTACCAATGTTTGGTGTGGTTTGATAGTGACGGTGAAGGAGTGGATTATAGTTTTTCATCATCATCATCATCATCATCATCATCATCATCATCATCAGCCCCATTATTCCCATTTTCTACATGGGGTCGGGGTATTGGGTTAACTGTTGCCATCACTCTCCATTCAGTGCCACACTCCTGCCTTCTTCATCACTCATGCCTGACTGTTGCAGATCTTCTCTCACACAATCCATCCAGCTCTTTGCTGGATGCCCTCATTCCTTCTTACTTTCTTCCTGTGTGCCCCAAATCATCTTCATCAGATTGTGTTCTGCTGTTTTACATGTGTCCAAACCACCGTAATCTGTTCTCTTTGATCTTTTTTGCAACTGGAGCTACTTTAGCTTCTGCTCTTATATCCTCATTTCTTCATCTGTCCCACAGTGTGCATCCCACCATCCTCCTCAGGGACTTTATTTTCATAACCTCTAGCTTCCTCATCTACTCTGCCTTTACTGCCCAGTTTTCTATACCATACATTAGGACTGGCCATACCACTGTTTGTACACCTTATTTTTCAGCTTGTTTGGCATTCTTCTGTCATAGACTACACCTGACACTCTGTGCCAATTGGCTGCAGCTCCTCAGATTTTAGATTTGATCTCTTCATTCAGTCTTCCCTTCCCCTCGACCACCCCTCCCAGATACATGAAGCTATTTACCTGTTCCACTGTCTTCCCTTCTATCTCAGTTCTCAACTTCTTATTTCCACAATTTCCACAGTTTGTTACCATTACCACCATCTTATATGTGCTTAGTTTCATCCCACGTGCCTTCAGCTTTGTATTCCATTCCTCTATCCTTTGCTGACGTTCTTACTCAGCATCTGCCTGTAATGCCACAGGGTCTGCATACAGCAACTTTGTTGATCTGTCCCCTCTGACCTGTTTGCTAATGTAGTCCATTACCAATAGAAACAATAATGGGTTCAGAGCTGAACCCTGGTGTGCACCCACTTCCACTGACAACCCTTCTGTGAGACTGAACACTGTTTGTACTTGAGTCATCGGGGCAGTATATAGTCTGCACTAATTCTACCAATGTTTTTGGGACTTCAAACCACCGCAGTACTGCCCAAATCAGCATTTTGGGGCCCTTGTCTTATACTTTCTCCAAGGCTAGGAATGCCCAGTTCGACTCTTTCATCATGTCTAGCTTCTTCTCAACTATCTGTTTCACTGCAAACATCAGGTCAGTTGTGCTGCATCCTGATTTGAATGCAAACTGCTCATCTCCCATCTTACATTCTACTTCTCTGCATGTCCATTTATCAGTCACCCTCTCCAGAACTTTCATGCAATGTGAGAGGAGTTTTGTGCCCCTCTACTGCTCACAGTTGTGGATGTCCCATTTGTCCTTGTACACTGACATAAGTATTCTTATTCCCCCAGTCATCTGGAATATGCCTTTCTCTCCACACTGGTATTAGTACCTTCAGGAGCCATTTCTTCCCTATCTCACCCAACATCTTTATCATGTCTGCTGTGACCTCACCTGAGCCTGCTGCGTTCCCTGACTTCATCTTCCTTAGTGTTGTTCTTACTGCTTCTAGGGTGGGCTCCTCTTCTCTCATCGTAGGCTGTTTTTGTGGCAGTACAGCTTCTGTGGGGTTTTCTTCATTCAGAAGCTGCTGGAAATACTCCTTCCATCTGGCTTTCATGCCCTGGGGATGGGTGACTAGGCTGTTGCTGGCATCCTTTATGAAGGGTGTCTAACTATCTTCCATATCTTTCTGTCTTTGACTTGCAACCTGATATACTTTCTTTGTGCCACCTAATGAGTCACTTTCCGGAAGTTGGTAGAGTTCCTCTGATGCCCTGTTCTTTGCTATTGTGACTCCTTTCTTAGGTTTTTTGTTAGCCAACCAGTATTCCTTCCCAGCCTGGTCAGTCTTTTCTATCTCCCACTTTTTACTGCACTCCTTCCTTCTTTTGATGACTTCCTGGGCTTTTGCATTCCACCACCAGCTTTCCTTATGCACCTTATTTGTGTGCCTAGCTCGAACACATATCAGTTCTGCCCAGAATCCTCACACATGCTGTTTTGAGGCACGGCAATTCTTCATCAGCTCCACCTACTTCCTCCTCTTTTGGGGGTGCTAGAGCCCTGAGTATCTCCTTGAACTGTTGTAGTGTCTCTCCAGTCAACTTCCAATTCTTCAGCTTGGTCCCTACTAGCCTTAGAGCCTTCTCTGTCCACTGCTTGCAGCTGATTGTGGCAACCAGTGGTTTATGCTGTGGGATGACTGCTTCACCGGGGATGACTTTACAATCACTGATTCTACCCCAGTGCCCTTTCTTTACTAGTAGCAAGTCTACATGAGTTGCATGTTGGCCACCCTTGTATGTGATCTTGTGACTATTTTTCTGAGCCATGAGTTGGCTGCTACCAAGCTATTTGCTAGACAGAGGTTTAGAATGTCTTCTCTTTCTTTATTCCTGTTGCCCCACCCATGTGGCCAGGCAGTCCTCATATCCTATTCTGTCTGTCCAAGTCACCCATTATCAACACCAATTCATGCTGTCTGGATTTATCTAGTAGGTCCGGTACCTGCTGTCTGAATGCACTCCTGTCATCAATATCACAACCCTGTTGTAGGGCATAGGCTGAGATTATGAGTACTACCCCATCATTACATTGGAGTCTGATTGTCATGTGTCTGTCATTAATTCTGATGATATCCCTCACTGACTTCTAAAGCCTCTCTCTCACCACAATTGCCACACCATTTCTAGCCTGTCATCTTCCTGAGTAGTAGACTCTGGATCCCAAACCAATTAGCTTCACTGCACTTTCCTTCCATCTTGTCTTTTGGATACATAAGATGTCTAGCCTTCTCTGTGTCATCATGTCATCCATTTCCTAGCTGCATCCTGTCAGTGAATCTACATTAAGTGTAGCATTTCTCAGTTTATGTTTGGTAGGTTGGTTGGTTTTACATCCAGCTTTCATTCAACTGAGCTATCCAAGGTAACCCAGGCTGGGCAAGTGGACACCAGCCAGTAGCTTATTGACCCAGGGCTGCTGGGGTTTATGGTGGGCCCACACTGGCCAACAGAGGTACATACACCCCTCCAACTGTTAGCACGTGCCCTTGGCATATGTCGGAGTAGGCCAGGTCCTCAATTCACTTATCACCGGTAACTACCCAAGCCCATTTTGGTGACATTAGTCAGCATTCAAAAAAGCAAACATAGTTAGAGATGACAAAGTAAAAGCAACAAAAGTCACCAAAAATACTAGAAATTCAAAGATCTGATGAAGTTTTACTCATTTGCAAGTTGAAAGCGCTTATATTCTTAAAATAAATGGTTTGACTTTTTTTGAGAACTATTTTTTTGGCAACTTTTGCGGCTTTTAGTTTGGCCTTAGTCAACATGACTGAATCACTTAGAGTCATATTTTACACCATTGAGTGGCTAGCCCTGCCATGGTGTGCAGTCTTTGATCCTTGTGTTCCTATTATCTGGATTACAGCTTTTATACAATAATATTATTTAAGAAAGAAATTACTAAGTTTCTTAAATAATGTGATTGTATAATGGAGCTTCAGTGTTCTTTCACCTTCTGTCTTGAAAGCACGCTTGCATAGTACAAGGAGTAGAATGGGAAGGCAGGAAGTGCTTGCATAGTACAAGGAGTAGAATGGGAAGGCAGGAAGTCCGCCATACTCTCTCTGTCTCTCTGTCTGTCGATTTCCCTTTTTTTGGTATGTTTGTTTGTTCTTATTGCAAGGAAACTTTCTTGCTGATTTTTTGTTGCCTGGCATTAGTGAGAAGAAAAATACCTGTACAGTTTAAAAATCATATGAGGGTCAGAAGAAATATAGGAAATTCAGAGACATTCTGCAACTCTATGGACAGCTGACAGATGTGGTTGCCATATTCTTGGTAAGCATAATTGTGAGCTGTTTAGAGTTTTGTAGAACGTTTCTGGTTTTCCTCATGTTATCCTGCAATCCCTCATAAAACACATTGCAGTAGGTTATTAAGCTAATTTCAATGCAAACTTTGGCTGCTCAAGAATGCTTTAATCGCCCAACTTTTTTACAAAGGGCATGCTGATTGGGTTAAGTAATCAGTGTGCACACTTAGGTATAAGAACAAGGCTTTATTGTATAACTATATCAATCTATTGATTGATATATATATATATATATATATATATATATATATATATAGATATCTATATGGTTTCACTTCATAATCACGAATTGCTGAAATATCAAATTTTAGCAATTCATGTCCATGAAGCCGAAACTTCAAAATAATGAAAGTGCATAAGTGCGATTAGGACTATGTCAAATTCGCACTTATGCATTTACGTTATCTTACTGAAGTGTTTGGAGAAGATGGTGTCTGCAGTTTAAGGTGAGTGAGTGTGTGTGAGTGTTTTTGTAAGTTGTACGAGTGGGTTAGGGTAGGGAGGTAGAGGTATTAGTGTGTCTGTTGGCTGTGTGCGAATTTTTTTTTTTTTTTTTTTTTTTTACTGTTTGTGCTATCTTGGAGTTAGTATATATAAGTAGGAGGGTGTGGGGGTGCAGGGGGGCTTGCCCCCTGCATTTGTGTAGTGTAGGTGTGTGTCTGTGTGGTGTTTTGCTGTATGTAATTGTTTTGTGGTGTTGGTGTTATGGTTTGTGTGTTGTGTGCTGTATGCTGTCTGTTCAATGTTGTGGTTTTGTGATTGGAAGTGTTGGTGTTGTGATGGTTTCGGCTTAATAATGTCGAAATGCTGAAATTTGATATTTCAGCATTTCGGCAATATGAAGTGAAACTATATATATATATAGATATAGATATATATATATATATATATATATATATATATATATATATATATATGGGTTCCATACACTAGATTGAATTTTCACTAATTCAAAATAGTGCATGGAATGCTCACTGCAGCGAAAGTGCACTTACGCGAAGTTCAGTACAATGAACGGGTGTTGTACTGAACTTCCGTGCAGTACTCACGGACCTTAGTGTTAGGGCACAGGTCATAGTAAGGGGATAGCCTGTAGGGATATCCCCTTACCATGACCTGTGCCCTAACACTAAGGTCCATGACGACTGCAGCGCAGTGAAGGACATAGCAGTGTCCTCCACTATGGTGCGATAGTCATGAACCTTAGGGTTAAGGCATGGGTTAGGGTAAGGGGATAGTTTTACTAACTATCCCCTTATCCTAACCCGTGCCCTAACCCTAAGGTCCATGACTATTGCACCATAGTGGAGGACATAGCTTTTTTTTATGTCCTCCACTGTGCTGCGGTGTTTTCGGTGAAGTGCACTTACGCAAAAGCTCACTTTCATTAATGTGAACTTTCTCAGAAGTGAGGCTTCCTATTACAAGTTCGAAGTAGTGAACTTTCGTTCTTGTAATAGGAATCTATATATATATATATATATATATATATATATATATATATATATATATGTACTGCGGTGGTGGTGGTGCGGTAGCATTGTTGCCTCACAGTAAGACGTCCTGTTCGATTCTCAGCTAGAGCGTCTTCTGTGTGGAGACATGCATGAATGGGCGTACCTTCGTTGAAGGTTGTATGTCAGGGCTGGCAACTCGGCACGTAAAAATCTAAGGCAAATCATTAGCTGACCGGAGTTCCGCTGTGGTGACCCCTAACCGGGAAAAGCCGAAAGACACAACACAACAACATATATATATATATATATATAGACAGATATATAAATATATATATAGATATAGAAAGAGCGATGTGTGTGTCTATGTGTCTGTGTGTGTGTGTGTGTGTGTGTGTGTGTGTGTGTGTGTGTGTGTGTGTGTGTGTGTGTGTGTGTGTGTGTGTGTGTGTGTGTGCGTGTGTGTGTATCAATTAACTGCTGCAACACATATTTTTAGTCCATTTTAAATTGAGAACCTTTTGCATGTAATGCAAATTTGATAAGCATTATATTACAGAAATGACTACTACACAATGTTACTTTTCAATGTTGAATCCTGTACTCTAGACATATAAAGTAGCAGCGTTAACCACTATACCTCATTAAAACCTTCAAGTCCGGACTAAGTAGCAATGTTTTTTAGCAGTTGATAGATTTTCGTCCTTCTTAGAGAAGTAACTGCTTTGTGCTACCTTAAGGTTGTGCTGATTTTTCATTGTTGTGGAGCCATTTATTTCTACCAAGATGAGCTAGGATAGCACTGAGTGACAAGATATGTAGAACGATGACACATTTTAACACTGTGTTATCCAGTAATACCACACTCACTTACTTATATTTATGGTCTGAGCACAGTCTTGGTGGAGGGCTGGTGTACAGTCGGATATATCATTTCATCTCTGCCACCACTGGGGTACAGCTAAGAATATTGGAGGAATTTAACTGAGAAGGTGGTAGAGTGAGGAAATTGATTGTGGGAAAGAGAATGCTGCACTAGAAAACTGTGTCAATCACGCCAGCTCATGAGTGTTTTTTTACCTCTGACATGAGCAGATTGAGATGTGTCTGGTACTGGCTGCAGAAGGCCAGCAGTACATCAGTGATGAATGCCTGCAACTGAGGGATAACTACATCTGAGGCAAGATGTCACAGCATTGGTGACTGGCTGTGACTGGGCAGGGGGTGGGAAGGAGCATAGGACTGGTTAATGACTAAGTGTGTTGGAGGATCAGATGTAGTATTTAGCACTAGGTGAGGAAATGTACAGTTTTTTGTTTTTTTTTTGTCAGAATTCATATGTTCTTCATCTGATAATCCATGAAACTGTATTTAGTACTCAGGCAAAGTGGTTCCAGTTAGCGATGTGGAGTAGGAGACAAAAGGAACCATGAAGGAGACAGTGTGAACAGAAAACATTATTTTTTCTCTTCCAAACAGGTGTTGATCCTCAACTTTATGTGACAATCAGTATTTCAGTCCTCATTGTCTTAGCGGCTACCACCATCATCCTCAAATTCTGGTGAGTGACTTTCATTACCTTTCCCTAATGTTGACTTTCTGATATTGATTTAATTCTACTTTACATTTATTTATGTATTAGCTTGCTTGTTTGTTTACTTAAGGTCTTTTTGCAATGCAGTCATCCTTTTTTATGTTGCTGTTTTTACCTTCCTTTAGCCCTACTAAGCTGCATAGTCAGGATTATGTGGTAACCTACTTTGTCATGGTAACCAAGTGATGACTGTCTGTATATCTCTAGTTTGTCCTTCTCCAGCTTAACTTGTGCGCATGCTGCAGTGGTGACCTGTGCATGCTGGAACACCTGGACTAATCAGCGAAGGAACACTTTGACTAATCAGCTCTACCATATGTTTGACATTATGTCTCCTCCACGAGCAGATTGTCAGGTAGTGACAGACACTTAGTTATATCAGGTGTGCAACCATATACACCAATATAACATCCACCATTCCAGCATTTCTCTGATGTGTGATTCATTAACATTCATTCTGTCAGTGCCTGCAGAGTTAAAAAGAAAAAAGAAAAAAAAACAGACAACACTTCAGTCAAGGTTGCTCTGTTTGGGGACTCCCCAACATGCAGTGACTTTAACACTAATAAAGCATGGGAGAGTCACAAACTCTGCCTCCCACAAGAAAAAAAAAACATTTTTTTTCTTTGTTGATACCTGACTCTGGATCAAGCAGTAGGTGGTCATGTATTTATCCAGTGTACCTCACCCACAGTAGGAAGTACACCATTCTAACAATGAACACTGTTACTATCGCCCTACTTCAGAAGGAGTCCAGTGTATCCTACTTTTGCATCCAACAACTCACTTTCAAAAGCTGTCCCTGTGAGTTCGATGCAGCATAATATAGCCACTTTTGAATTTATATACCATTGCCTCTCCTGGCTTGTAGCTTGCTTTCTGCTCTTTTTTTTTTCACTAAATATTTTTTTTTATTATTTCAAATAAGATGTCTTAAACATTACATGAAATAAAGATAAATAACATATTTACAATTCTAAAACATTACTAACTTCAAACCATTATATAACTATTTACATTGGTGTCTATGCAAATAACATTGAAATTCTATATTATATAGAGTTAGAAACATAAGATGATATATCTTCTTCGATATTTTCAGCTTTCTGCTCTTTTGTCATTATTTATGCCTGCCATTCACCCACATGAAATTCTCTTCTTTCATTAGCCTGCATTTCATGTTGTATATCTGGTCGGCTGTACACCTGCTTCTTCTCAGAAAATGAATATCCTTCCCTTAGCCCACCGAGTGAACTGTTAGCTTATCTCCCCCAGTCAAGTGTCTTCTTCCCACTCTTGTATCCTTGGCCAATGGCTGTTACTAACACCTTGTACATGTAGCACGTGTTCCTTTGAGAATTCCATGACTGATTTGCTGAAATTAGAAACTATTGAAAAAAAAGGCAATAACAATCTATTGCAGAAAATAACAAAACACAAAAAGAAACTGAAAATGCTCTTTTGTTGTAGAGACTTTCACTACTTAGTTTTTTTCAAAATGATGTTGCATGCCCATGGGGAAAATGTTGTTTTTTTCTTTCCAAGCCTAACCAGCCTCAGAATTAAAATCCATTTTATTATGATATTAGTTTAAATTTTTTTCCCAATATTTCACAGTTTTATCAAATCTGCAATGGAACAGGAATCATTTGCCACCTTTTTGTTTTACTTTTGCAGACCCTAGTCAGTATTTTCCATATTCTTGTAGTCCCCCTGTTAAATTTGCTTTTCTCCCTGATATATTTTATCATCTTAAAAACTGTCTCTGCATGCCTGCTTGCTGTTGCACATATTTTACGTAAACATTCTGTCTACTTACTACCTGTTTGTTTTCCATACTGTATGTAGCCACACACTGCTGGCCAGGCTTTGTTCATGGACACGCAGTTCATCCATTTATGTTAGGAATAATGGAGAACACTGGGCTGAAATAGTGTCTTTGTGCAATGTTTGAAGTGTTAGTGTAGAAGCATAGTGTCAAATTGAGGAAACCCATAATTCTGTCACATCTCTTTTCATGTTTCACTCCTTTCACATACCATTTCCAGTGCTAGTACTGGTGAGTATTAATAATAATAAAGATTCTGCAAAGTACAGTGGGTACTCATGTTACTTTACACAAAACATTCCATACAGTCCTTTTCAGTAAATCCATTAGGATTAGCATTATTCTGTACTAAGTGGCTCAACAAAAAAACAAACCAACACACACACACACACACACACACACACACAGACAACATACTTTGGAGCATTATTATTCAACTGTCCAGATTTTTCTCAGAATGTCCAGATTTTTTGCTTCATATTCTTTGGTCTGTTCCTCATAAAATGTGTGATTTCCTTCTGGAAAATCACTGAAAACTGAAGTCACTAAATAATGACATACATTTGAATTTCAGACTTCAAATCCTTCAGAAAAATGTATGTAACACAAATTCTGTCATTTTAGCAACTTTCTAAGTTAGTAAAAGCAGTATTTAAAATCTGTACTTTATTTTAGGGCATTTCTCACCCCATTATTTTAGGCTTTTTCCAGACTTTCTTGCAATATGAGGTTGAAAGGCATGCTTCAGAGCAAATGAGTGCTCTTAGTACAATAAATGTTTTGCATCACTTTGTATTTCAGTCAAGGCCCTACATTTGGTATATGCTTATTTACTGCACCCGTACAGGTGCTGCTGGTGATAGTAGAGAATGCTGGACTGAAAGTAACTCGAGTTTACATTCGTAGACGTGGGTTACCCTCAGTCCAGTATTCTGCATTATCACATATATTTCTACTGTCTATGCTTATCCCTTTCACTCAAACCATTCTATTGATGTCCCTTCCATGTAGGACCTTTCACTGCAGGACTCTTACAAACATGGACTTTCTCTGCAGGTACTTCTCTTCTCAGTCTCTAATTTATAGGACCCTTATGTGGAGCACCCCTCCATGCAGGAATATCCCTTGCAAGACCCTTCCATACAGAGCCCTGCCATGCATAACCTTCCTTGTAGGTGCTTCCATACAAGTCTCTATCTTGTAAATACTAGCTGAATGACCCCTCTGTGTTTTCCATACAGACCCTCCACTGTGAGTTTCTTTCTCATGTGATCCTTTTGTGCATGATCCTTTCATGCATCTACTTGCTTTTTATAATACCTGTCCTGCTACAGGTCTGCTGTTAGAAGAGCCTGACCTTGGAATTTGTCTCATTAATTTGTTATAAGAATGTGCTTGTATGGAGAGTCGGGCATTGTAAAAAGCCAATGATTTCAGTGCCATCAGAGTTGGTTGTCTTAATGATTTTTAAACTTCCTGCTACATGAACCTCAATCTTAACGTCTGGAGAGTGATTCGCTACATTTCTTTACTGACATCTGTGCTCTCTCATCCTGCTACTAGCACTGCATAATCATATGATAATTCCAGAAAAGAAAACAATTTGTCTGTTATCTAGTAAAACATGATGCCTGCCTTGATCTTACTGTACAATATTTAATTGCAATATTTAATTCTATAGCTGGGACCGAAACCAAAAGCGAAGACGCAACACTGACAGGCAAAATTCCCTCCAACCTGAGGAAAGCCGCCAGCCGCTGACTGATGTGTCTCCAAACAGTGGAACCTTCTTTGGGCTGTACAGTGACATGCAGAAACCAATGCCAGAATCTGAAAGCCTGATGCTGCCAGAACTTATTGAGAAAAGAGATGCAGCTATGAAAAACAACATGTTCCAGAGAAACCGGTAATAGTTGTCTTTCTCAACCTTCCCTCCTTTTCTTTCTTCTCTTTAAGGTAAACTCCATGAAGTCCAAGATAAATAAGAATTACATGAGCAATCTGCATGTAGGTGATAGTTATAAACAGTACTAATACCTGCCTTTATGTATCTATATCTATATTTATATATATATTTATGTAAATATATCTATATCTATATATATATATGTATGTATGTATGTATGTATATATGTATGTATGTATGTATGTATAGAGAACGAGAGAGAGAGCTAGATCCATACACACATAAACACACATGCACATACTCACACATATATATGTGTCTCTGTGGAATACTTTCCTTTGTTTGGAAATTATTTTTGTTGACCAGTGTGATCAAAGACCAGCTGATTAGATATACTTTTTAAATGTGTGCCAAATCTCAGTACAATGGGGATCTGGGAATTTGTTTTACTTTGTTTTGTTATTTGTGCTCATTCACTTGTCATTTGATGGTTGGATTTTCCAATATATGGACATATATCCATATACGGCGCTACTTCATTTGATCAATGAGCCAGATTATTGAAACTCTAATGGTGGAGACCATATGTTCGACAATTTAGTTTCTCGATCAACTAAAAGAAGCCAAACAAGACCCGCAAACAACATAAACAATGCTAACCCTGCTAACTATACACACCAACTCAGAGATTGTACTACAGCAGAGAAAAGATCAGATTCCCAGATCTGTAGCGTACCACGATCTTATTCAGAACAGTTCAGTGATCTAAATTATTGACCATATGGTCTCGAGCATATGGGTTTTGATAAAACGGTTCATCAAGCAAATAAAGGGAACCCCCATATATAGATTTACAGATCTATATATGGAAACCCTTAGCTTAGTCAACTGTTATTAACATTGACATCCATTAATTTGACACAATTTGGTCCACTAAAGAGGTGGTCGACAGGTGTGCAACATCAACAGTCTCTGGTATTGGGGAATATGCCCCTTCCCCACTGATTGTTCCTCTCAGGGTTACTATATATAGTTAGCAGGAGGTATGGGGGGGGGGTTCAGAGGTGCTTGCATCAATGCAAAAAAATGTTTTTGACTTTTTTGTATCGTCAAATTTTAGTTTATCAAGACCACTTCAACGAAATCTCACTATATCGATAACGCAAATCATCTACTCCCGTTTCATCAAACCTACTATCCAAATCTTACTGGAGACTACAGTCAGAGCACCACCTCAACTGACAAACATAATTTAACAAAAAAGTATAGTTATGTCAACAGTTATGCAGGGGGGGCAAGCCCCTGTATATGTTATATTCCAACTCCAAGATCATACTGCAGTGGGGTAAGGGTAAATTTTCCATTTCCCATTGTACTGCAATCTCCATTTAAAGTGTTAAACAGCAATAACGTTTTTCTTACATTCTGTTTTGCAATGCAGGAACTGCTGGTATAAGTGCAGCATGATCATCCATAACTGACTGCTATAGTAATGGTACTAAAAACTGTAAGTAAAGTTACTTCTTTTTGAGTAGTACCAATTTATTTTCACAATCCTTTCAGGGAATGCTTGCAAGAGTAGGTTCAATGAAACGGACCTCAATGATTTACATTACCGATATACTGTGGCTTTGATGAACTGGTCACGATGACCTAAAATTCGATGACCTGGTGTTTTGATATAGTGAAGTAGACCCATATATATATATATATATATATATATATATATATATATATATATATATATATATATATATATATCTCTTTATTGATATTTCAGTAGAGTCCCAGAGAGAAAATCTTCAGTAGAATACTATGATGACATATAAAATAAAAGATAAGATAAAGTGACATAAAAGCATAATATAAAAATATAAATTAAGATAAAATACAAATGTGAAAGTACTAATAGGATACATTTGTATTCTGAGAATTATAAGATTCCATTGATTTACATTTCTGGCATTTTGGATTGCGACCACATTACGCTGTTACTTATACATAGACAGTTAGTGAATCACGGTGGGAAATAGATGAGGAGAGGTTCTCTGTTTTGTGTGGAAAAAGGCAGAGTGAAGAGATGTTGTAAAAAAATGCATGTGAGGTAAGGAGATTTGATTTGGGAAGTATCTATATGTATATGGAAAGCCTTATGCTACAGGACAGGAGGGCATGGGGAGGATAATTACCCCGGAGTGGAGAAGGAGCAGAGCCAAGAGTTATGCAAGAATTCGTTTAGTGCTGTTTTTAAGGAATATATGGTGAGTAATAACCTGACTGTTATTGGTATTGAGTTCCAGATTTTCGAAATGTGGTTGGGACAAAGACTAAGGCCAGAAGATTGTTGTGGTTTACAGATGACAAGAAATTTTTATCATTAGATCAGAGTGACCTATCACGTAGATAATTCTACAATATGGGGCTAAGAGAAGGGCATGCAGCAGGCTTGTTTATAATTTTGTAAGCTTTGATTAGCTAGTTGTGGGTTTATGAAGACGTAACTCAAGCCAGTTTAGTCCTCTGAGTGCACAGCTCTGATGAGTTTGGTATTTTTGTTTGCAGCGAACCTTGTTACGTAGTTGTAGCACTGTTGTAGTCTCCTTGTTAAAGAGGACTGTAGATTTGTGAGGATAGGTGCACCTTAGAGAAGTGTATGTAACAGGTAAGTAGTGGCTGCAGTTATTTGATTGGGGCGGCGCAGTGGTGCAGTGGTTAAGGCTATCTCCTCACAGCAAGAGGTTTTCCGGTTTGATTCTTGGCTGGGGTGCCTTCTGTGTGGAGTTTGCATGTTCTCCCTGCATTCTCGTGGGTTTCCTCCGGTTTTCTCCCACATTCTAAAGACATGCTTCTGGAGCATTTCTCCCCGGGTTTCTGCTGAAAACAGGATCTGTGGAACCTAGTCAGACTTTCCCGGTCAACAACAAATGTTAAATAAATAAAAATAAAAATTTTGGTGAGTCAATGAGGACAGTCTTATACCCTGTATAACATTTTGAGTTTTGGGTGCTTTTTTTTTTTTGTTTATTCTGTTGTGAATGTAGAGATCAGATTTGAGCTTGTCATCTTTTGTTATGCCTAGCAATTTGGTTTGCAAGAATCAGATTTTGTAGTTGGTTTTGTATTGTGTGTGGGTCTTGCAGAAGAAGAGGAGAAGCTTTTTATAGGGTTTAGAAATAGTTGGGAGTTGCAAAGATAGTTTTCAACATAGGATAGAGCTTGTTGTGTTGTGAGCTGGAGGTGGAGTGGGTCATCTGAGGAGCATGTAAGGGTGGAGTCATCTGCAATATTGTATGAGAGTGGCTTTCAGGGAGGAATCGTTGAGATTTGTGAAGATATTAAATAGGAGAGAGATAAGAACAGAGGCTTGCTTTACCCCAGTAGGGATAAGGAGAGGAGGAGAAATAGTATAAAGCCCTTTGACAGGGTAGTGTCTGTCAGGCAAGAAGCTGTTCAACCATTTAAGAGTAGATTCTAAAAGGCCAAGTGAAAACATTTGTTGCAGAAGTATAGTGTGGGATATGGTATTGAAGGCTTTGGACATATCTATGAGGAGGGAAGGGACATATTGTCCTTTATCTCTGGATTTATCTGTTATATAGATAGATGCTCTAAGTGCAGTGGTCATACTGTGGCCTGGGCAAAACTTGTGTTGTGTAGGTGTTAATAGCTGTTCTTGTAAGAGATATTAAAGTAGCTGTTTCTGAATGCATTTTTCTAGTACTTTTTTTTTTGGAGAGAGAGAGAGAGAGAGAGAATTGTCATTGTTCTAAAGTTGTTTAATTGGTGAAGTTACCTCCTTTGTGATGCAGAGATAATGTAAGCTTTTTTTTTCCAGACAGAAGGGTCATATGATTCCTGGACAAATCTATTTATAAGTATGGACACCGAGTAGGCTATGGCACTGGCAGCTATATTATTCTGCAGGGAGGTGGTCTGCAGATGGAGACCTTGGCTTGATTGTATTTAGACATTTTTATATAGGTAGTGGGAATGGTTTTAAAGCTAAAACTAGCGGTAATGGTGTGAACGCTGGAGGTCAGTAGTAATTTTGCTGTAGAGGTATTTGTAAAAAAGGGGAGAAGGAAGGTCACAAGTAGTTGCAGGATTGCCCTTAGTCATTGCAACTACACTTTATCCAGAGATGAGTTCTTTGGTGTCAGGTCAGAGATTTTTTTGTTCAAGGGTGCAGTATTTTTTTTACGGAGGACAAAAATTTATTTGGCTTGTATAGCAGTTTATATCAGAGGTCATGGTAGTAAAGTTTCTTTCCCAAGAGACCTGTTTTTTGGTAAGGTTCCTAAGTTCTTTGAAGTGTTGATGTTTTGTTTGGAGTGTTTTATCTTTTGGCCACATTTCCCATGCCCAGTCTCTTTGTTCCATAAAAAGACTACTATTCATGGAGCATAGTTGACCACTGCTTTTTTTTGTCTTTGAGGTGCAGCGTTATTTAGAGTGCTCTGGAAAATTGTACGGAATTCCTGAATTGCTTCATCTAAGAAAAGCAGTTTTATAAAGGACCAGCTAATTGCTTTGAAGGTATTTAGTAAAGTGTCAGGGTTAAAGACTGATAGTTTGTGATAAGTGGAAATTGAGATAAGTTGTTTTTGACCATATATATTTATGATGGAGGTCATGAAGCTAGAAGTAAATATTGGGCAGTTTAAACTGACATCTCCTAAGATTACTTTTTATTTAATATATATTATTTTATATGTAAATATATATATATATATATATATATATATATATATATATATATATATATACTCACTTTATCTGAACACCTCCAAAACTTCAACCACAAAAGGTCGACAAACTGAATGCCAACATATCATGCATGCACTGAGGAAAAACCTTAGTGCTTGCAACAAACATCATTTTTTGTAGGGGGAAGCCACCCTACCATCCCCCCTGCTAATTATATATAATAACTCTGAGACTGCACAATCCCCTACCCATGGGTTGTTGATCTCATATACCTGTTGACCACCTGCATATTTTGTGCAAATAAACAGATGTTGACAGAAAAGCATTTAGGCCAAAAGCAGGGTATATATATATATATATATATATATATATATATATATATATATATATGTATATATATATGTATATATATTGGATGACCCTTAGAAGTTTGAGGTGGGTTAGATTGAACCCACTTCACTCGACATCAGGAGGCCGAACGGTGACAATGTTGAACCCGACATTGTGAAAATACGAATGTCGCCCCCATCTTGAACTATATTAAAGCCCGTACTGGGGTTTACGGTAATTTGTATTTCGACAATGTCAGAATCCGACATTGTCGGTTTTGCGGAAATGGGTCGATGATACCATCATTCGATGGTGTCAAGTTTGACCTTCCATTGGTAAATCATATATATATATATATATAT
>NC_056741.1:35480953-35505953 GCF_019279795.1 Protopterus annectens
ACAAAGCACAAAGTGACTTCCAGTAGGGAGTGACATGCTGCCCCCAGCTAGACCATTCTGGCATACACTAGACCATTCTGGCATACAAAGGATCAGCCATATCACATTAGTTAATGATAGCTACAGCTATATTATTTAACTTTAAAAACATAAAGGGAAAAAATTGTATTTTATCTATTCAATGTAATTACATGTATAACTTTAATAATCAGCATGTCATAAGGTAGTTAAATTCAATAATAATAAAATACTTAAACCGTGTAAAGCACAGTAGCAATTGTCTGCTATGTCTCTACATATTAGTGCAAGAATTTTTCCTATTTTCCATTTATATTAATGATCTTCAAACAGCTATTCCACACACCAACTGCATTCAGTATGCAGATGACTCTACTATAATCTTTTCAGCCACTTCTCAAACTGAACTTCAGTCTCTTACCCAAAAAGCTTTCAATACTGTCGAACAATGGTTCTCACACTGCTGCCTCCTCTTAAACCCCCAAAAAACTAAACTGTTACTCTTTACACCAACCCAAAAGTCCACCCCCTTACATTTCACTCTCACATCCAACAATGGTACTCTTATTTCTCCTGACCCAACCACTAAACTCTTAGGAATAACAATCGACAACAACCTCAATTTTGATACTCACATAAACACCACAATAAAATTAGTTAACAAAAAACTAGGATCCCTTTCCATAATCAAACCCTTTCTTACACCAGTAGCCAAGACCGCTATAGCCAGAACTCACTTAATCTTCACTGTACTCTATGCTTCTCCTATATACACCAATCTCTCCAAAAACAACCTCAACAAACTAGCAACATCCTATAATAATATTGCTAGATTTGCTACAGGCTCCCCTTTCAGAACCCATCACTGTTTCAATCTAAAACAACTAGACTGGCTAGAATTTCTTAACCAGCTCCAATTTCACCAACTTACAATAACCCACAAGACCCTGTATCAACCCAGAAACAATCCAATACTGTCTAGCCTCATTACCCCTTACAATAATCTCAAGAATCTACGCTCCTCAAATAAACTGCTGATCAATACGACCAAATCTAACAACTCAGCAGGTGACTCCTTGTTCTCTAACTCTGTTGGAAAACTATGGAATCAACTACCCCCTGAACTCACAACTCAGACTTCTCTCTCGCTTTTCAAAAATAATCTAAAACTATTGCTCTTGTACTAACCCTAACTAACTTGTTCCTTTACACTAATTTTCACCCCACATCCTTCACAATCTTCCCTTAATGTTTCAATTTACTATGTTATTGCATCTAAAACTTATGTATATATGTATAATGTACCCTCTCTTATACATTACCCTCTACGGAATTAATGATTATATTATTAATCACTACGAGTATTATAATTTGTACTTAAAAAAAAAAAAATTTACTTATAGATTTGTAAGAATTGCTATTTTATTATATTGATCTGTCATAACTTCTATATTAATTTTGTATGTTTCTTGGAGCTTTTCTCCCCGGGCCTCTACTGAAAATGGACATGTATCCAGCTAGACTAGCCCGGTCAACAAATGTAAATAAATAAATAAAAATAAAAAAGAAGCTCAGGAACATGTATTCTCATCTTCCTCTATAATTCTTCCCTTCTACAAACTAGGGGGCTGTTTGACACAGTTATTAAAAGCTCCTTAAATATTATGTTGTTTCTGCAGCTGTTTCCTGGCTTAGTTCTGGTAATCATTTACTCTATTTGTAATACACAACTTTGTCCAAGTACTAAAGTTCTGTTGCATTATTCTAGTATTGCAAGTTTGAATTTTGGGATTGTTTATGGCCAGTTCACTTACCCAGTAAAAAAAAATTAATTAGGCAAAATAAATAGGAAAACATACACTCTCACAAGAACAATTTTAGTAAAGGTTATTAAACAAATGGTTAACTGCAGAAATATATTGACTAGAATGCAAGTAGGGTAACTAGTAATGGTAAGCCCTGCTATGAGCAGCCAGGTCATGCAATAACCCTTTCTGATTTCAATACCACCCTACAACAGTGATTTTCCATAAGCAGTAGGGTTACTTCAGAGGGTGGTCTACTGACTATGTTGCAGGATAATGTTGCAGTCTGAAGGTGGAGCAGCTAGTGCTAATTAGTCATGAACTTCCCTCTGACATGTCTGTGACTCTGCTTCTTTGCTGCCAAGTGATTCAGAGAATCACTCTACTACACAAATTAGCATGGTTGGCCATGTTAAAAGATGGCTGACACCCATTTATGTCAAAGGAAGAGACGGTGTTGGAGGTAAATGCAGCTTTAGTGGTGTGTGTGTGTGTGCGTGTGTTTGTGTGTGTGTGTGTGTGTGTGTGTGTGTGTGTGTGTGTGTGTGTGTGTGTGTGTGTGTGTGTGTGTGTGTGTGTGTGTGTGTGTGTGTGTGTGTGTGTGTGTGTGTGTGTGTGTGTGTGTGTGTGTGCGCACACGTGTGTGTGTATCTCTGTAAACGTACATGTCTGAATATGTGTGTGTTGGGAGGGAGGTTCCTGTAACAATGCGATGCAGGAAATTATCACCAGAAAATTGTTATTAGCACAGGTGGTAAAGAAGAATGATTCAGAGACAGGCAAATTAGCTGATAATGAGTTCTTCCTCATTGTAGCCAAAACTGTCTCTGAATCAATTTTTCCACAATTGTGTATACTTGACCTACCTGCTGTAGGCAATTTTTGTGGCCACAGATGATTTCTCTGAATCCCAGTAACTGTTACCATCTGCTTGTTTCCTGTAAGTTCATGCAGCAGTTGAAGAACAGCACGGGCAAAATTAGACAAATCTGAGCTCTATGTGCCTCCACAGATATCAGTTTCTCACTCCTTATGTTTTGTGTAGCGTTCATTCAAATATTTCTTGCAGGTTAACTCAGTATAGGTGGCAAGCTTTGCTGCAGTATCATTTTCTATGTCTTTTCATATCCTAGATGTGTCAGTCTTAGCTCTGTATCCATTTTTATTTATTTGATATGATGTGGATCCCAACCACATCGTTCATACTCTCTTCTGTTTACATAATATGCGTTATGCACTTCAGGTGCTGTAAAATTGTTTTCATGTCTGTAAAAGTCACTACTAATATCCAATCATTTTTTGCTTGAATTCCTTTCCAAGACCTATGTTTTGGCTGGGAACCAGATGCCAAATATCCACCAGAAATTTCATCACAAGCTGAAGAGAACCAGTTTCTCTAAGACTCAAAAATCATTCATCTTTTGCACCATCAGACTTTTTTCTTCCTTCTGTGAGTTCTGGACAGTCAGCCATTACTGCACAATATTATTTACATGCCTAAGCATGTAATCTGACTTGTACAACTTTGGGGACCATTTGGCCTCTCACAGTGTCCTTACTAGAGTCATAATACCCCTGGTCCCTAACAGATTGCTTTTTACAGAGCCCTAATAACCGACATCATATTTGAATGTCTTACCACCATTCACTTGTTTACAAGCTACTAAACCATTTTATTATGGGTCTATATTAATTTATCGAAGGTTCAATTCAGTGAAACCCACCAAAGTGGGGGGGGGGCTGCAGCCCCCACACCCCCAACTATATATACCAACTCTGACACTGCACTACAGAGGGAAAAGGGCAAATTTGTGCTGCTGGCCATCTGCTTCCTTTCCATACATACATTTTTCACGGATATGAAAGTTCGCTGAAATGAACGTTCGATGGTTAGGGCTCAGTGTAGAAAGGTTTGGTGAACTGAACCCTCAATTAATTACTACAGACCCTTTCATTATACTTTATAAGGCTGTTTCTAAGCAGCTCACTTAGTAATGTGAGCCCATAAATTCAGTACAAAAGTTTTGTATACATCAGTAAAAGAAGAAAATAATTTAAGTAAATGAAGTATCCCAGTGTCCACCAAACTACTACACAAAAGCCAAAAAGGCAAAACACACCAGGAAACCGGAGGCAATGCTGGAGGCTGAAAACAAGTTTAATATATCCAAGATACAGGTTAAACATTTCCTCAGGTACATATTTTCAACCTGAATGTTCTTTACTTTTGTAAGTTTGTTGCCAAAAGCAAAAATAAGCTTTTTTAAGGAGGTGTAACCCCCCTCGCTTCTTTCCTTGTAAATGCCAGGACCAGACCTAACTATATCTTTAAAATTTAATGGCATTTTAACAAAATTGTCCAAATTGTACATGTCTTTCTTGCCCAAATCTTTCCGAAGGTTAATCTCAGACACAGTACCTTTGTTGTGAATATTAGGAACAGTGCGGTTCTTCTCTTCACCGTTGATGGCGTTAGGTTTGGCCGAAATCAAAAAGCATCCTCTTCATTATTCGTGTGGCAACCACAACGTTAACAGAACCTCCTGAGAGACTCATACCCTCCTTCCTCGGCGTAGCTTGGGAAGAACATCTACCTTGTCCGGTAGGAGCAACAAAGTTGGGTTGCACACATCTAGATTGACCAGTTCAACAAGTCGGGTAATTTCACCCCGAATTATGGCCATTTCAGAATGAATTTTGTCTATCTCCTCTCGTGTAACTGAGGTAGACAAATTTAACATTTCCTGCATTGACTCCATGAAAACGACACAAGTAAATGAAGTATCCCAGAAGAAAATAATTTACCTAGTACATAAATTAAACCACTATGACACTACTTTCCAGTTTCCCTTTCAGAAATACCTTTACCAAAAGCACTGATACTTATGATCTGGGAAATACCTGCATATTAATCTCTGTAAGACTGTGTTCAGAACTGCTCATATAAAAGGAATTGTTTCCAACAAGCTTACCACAGGCATCTTTAAGACAAACACTCTGCATAAAAAGTCAAATCCATTATTCCATGTGTTATTGGCTGTGATACTCATTGGGTGAGGCCCATTTTAGTGAAGACCCACAAAGAGGAAAAACTCCATGATATATCACAGTAAATATATGGTAATGACATGCCAATGGTGAAAAATGAATTCTCAGTTAAAGTGGTAGCAATGAGAGCAGACGTTAAAATCTATGTACTGTTTGGCAATAAACCCATGTAAAAAGCACAAAGCCCATGGAAGAGGTGCATAGATAGTGTGAAAGCAGGCATAAGGAATGTTAATAAGAATATCAGTAAAACAAACTAAACAGAAAGCAACGCATTTACACATGGCAAAACAAAATGAAATATAATTACCAGCATAACATAATTGGTCTGAGTATGGAAATAAACTGGTCAGTGTTTCTTAAACAATTATTGTGTAAATGGTGTGTTATTAAATTTCATTACGGAATCATGTTTAAGTGATGTGTAATGGGGATGATTTTTCTCCCTTGGAAGAATGGTTACCAAAGTACCAGGGATTTTTAATATGGATTATGTAAAAGCTACATTTTATATTTCAAAACTATTTAGTTCAGACAAAAACAATGGTGCAGCGGTAGCATTGTTACCTCACAGCAAGAGGTTCTCCTGTTCGATTCTCAGCTGGAGTGCGGGGAGTGTTTTCTGTGTGGAGTCTGCATGTCCTTCCCACGGTTGGGTGGCATTTGAAAGACATGCAAAAATGGGTGTGCCTTCTTTGAAGGTTGGATGTTGAGCTGGCACTTCGGTGTTTGTGAAAATCTACTGCCAATCATTAGCGGACCGGAGTTCCGCTGTGGCGACCCCTAAAAGGGAAAAGACAAACATTTAGTTCAGACAAAGTGTTGTTTGAGAATTAACTTACTAATCTGTGGCTTGTGTCTTTTTGTATATGAGAAAACTAAGAACCAAAGTCTGTGGAAACAGCAGGATAAACAAAATCCTAATCAACAGTTCAATGGTAACTACTTTGGTGACTTAAGTCAAAACCAATTCACTGAAAAAATGATTTTATTAATCTTTTGTTAATCGCTCATGTCCATTAATACAGACCTCATTAGAACAATTATCTGTCAGTGTATATAACTACTGATTTTTGTTCTGTTATCAATGCTTTCCACCTAATTTACACATACTACTGAAGTTTGTTTGGCACCACATTATTTAAAATTCAGCTACTGTTTATCAAACTGCTCTTGATACACCTTTGCTGTCTGAGCTTGAAAATGGTCTAGCTGGTTCAGTGCTCTACCTGAATTAACAAAGAATAACATTATATATATATATATATATATATATATATATATATATATATATATATATATATATATATATATATATATATAGGTTTACTATCAACGTTTTGAAAACATTTTTGCGAGTAATTACTTACTCGAAAAATATTATAGAAATTAACAATAGCGACCAATCAAAATAACTAAACAAAAAAAATGTCACCAATTCGAAATCAAATTGTTGACATTTTTCATACTTACCTTAACATCCAGTGATATTCAACACATGTTTTGCAGGGGGGCAAGCCTGACCTGACCCCCCCCCCCACATGTCACCCCCTGCTACTTATATATTACAACTCTGAGATCGCACTGCAGTGAGGAAAAGGGCAAAGTTCCCGATCTGCACTGTAGTGCGATATCTAATCAATATGTCAGTCTCACAACAGTGAATGCACACTAGTATTCACTGCTGCGAGTTTGATATTTTAATTTCAGTGTTATGATACTTTGACAAAGTAACTTTTGACAATCAAAGTTCACATAACGGCATTCAAAATGTTGATAGTAACCCCAATAAGTATATGTAAATAGATATACATACTATAACCTATTCAAAATTAGAGAGAAAGGAGAAAAAGAAATAATTTATTTTATTTTTATTTTATTTTACATTTGTTGACTGGGCTAGTCTAACTGGATATATGTCCATTTTCAGTAGAGGCCCGGGGAGGAAAGCTCCACTACAGCAATTATACAAAAATACAGAACTGAAAGAAAGTGACATAAAAGAATAATATTTAAAAACTAGTACATCATAGTTACCACTTTAAATAGATAACCAATAGGAAACAGAATGACTTGAAAAATTAAGTACATAAATGTAATGTATGAGAAACTTAGACAACAGTAGAAAGAAGGAAACATTTATACATGTAAAAATTTATCATATTAGAAAAACAAAATTTTAAAAATATAATGAAAAAATAATGAAAAAATTATTATTTTTTTTTTTTTTTTAATCAGAGAATGAATGTTATGGTCATGTGAAGGTGAAAGTCAAGAGAAGGAAATATTAGTCAGGATTAATACATGGGCATAGCCATTGTGAAGTAAGAACGTTTCTAAGTTGCTTCTTAAAAAGAGGTCTGGATGTTAGGGATGTTAGCTTAATAGGAAGCTTGTTCCAAGAGTTTCCAATTGTATTAGCAAAAAGACAGTCTCCAGATTTGTTATTAGGTTTAAGGGTGGCTACTAGTACCTTATTAGCTGAGGGTAGGGTTGACAGATTTTTGTATGGGTTAATGAGGCTACAGAGGATGGGAGTATTTGTAGGATGGTGCAGGATCTTTTGAGTTATAGTTAGTTGTTGAAAAAGAAGTTGGTTTTGCAGTTCCAGCCATCCTAACTTTTTCAGATTTTGGCAATGGTGGGTCCAGAATGGGGAACCAGTAGCAAATCTGGCAATGTCATTATAAGCGGTGGCCAGCTTATTTAGATTATTTTTGGATAGGTTAGTGTAAATTGGTGATACATAGAGAAGGGTTGAAATTAGGTGTGTTTGGGTGATAGTAATCCTGGCAGAAGGTGTGAGGAAGGTTTTAAGCCTGTAAAGGAATCCAAGTTTCCTACTGACTGATTTAATGGTTAAATTTATATGAGTGTCAAAACTAAGATTGTTATCGATTGTAAAGCCTAAAAGTTTAGTTGTTGTTTCAGGTACTATTTCAGTGCCATTATTTGATACTACTGAGAAATTGATGGGGGGAGATTTTAGGGTGGGGGTAAATAATAGGAGTTTTATTTTTTTAGGGTTTAGTAGTAGACAGCGTTTGAAGTACCTGTTTTCCACTATGGTAAATACTTATTGGATGCTAGACTGCAGTTCAGCTTGAGATGCTGCAGCACAGATTAATGTAGAGTCATCGCCATATTGTATGCAGGTAGTTTGAGGAGGGGATGTTTTCAGGTCACTGATGAAAATGGAAAAAAGGAGGGGTCCCAGAATGGAGCCCTGTGGGACTCCTAGGGAGACAGGGAGCTGGGTCGATAGGTTATTGTCCCAGAGGACTGCTTGTTGTCTGTTTTCTAGGTAGGACTTAAACCATTTGATTGTCTGAGTGTCTATTGAAAGTGTTGTAAGTGTCTCTAACATTAGGTGATGATTCACCATGTCAAAGGCTTTGGAGAGGTCTAAAAAGAGAGCTGAGGAGAGTAGGTTGTTATTAGGATTTTTATTAATACAGTCTGAAAAGGATAGGAGTGCGGTTGTGGTGCTATGAAATGGCCTGAATCCATGCTGGCAGTCTGCTAATAGATTATTTTGAAGGAGATGATCAAGTAGTTGCCAATGAATGCATCTTTCCATGATTTTTGCTAATGGAGACAGTAGAGCTATGGGACGGAAGTTAGAGAGTTCAGTTGAGTTGCCTCCCTTATGTAGTGGGATAATATGTGAGACTTTCCAGAGAGATGGAATAGAACCTTCTGTGATGGTTCTGTTTATTAATATGGAGATAGGGTAAGCAATTACATCAGCTGCAATTTGCAGAAATTCAGCTGGAAGGAGGTCAGCTGAAGGTGAACATGGTTTTAGTTTAAGAAAGAATGAAAGAAGTCAGGGAGACCTGTGTTCATTGGGGTTACCTGATTAACAAATAAAAATAAATAACAGCTCCACTAACACAAATGAGCAGTAGATACCTGTGTTAGAGAAAACTGTCTGGGAGGCAGAAACAGAAGCAAAAGAGAAGTCTTGGAAGCTATAGACTGATAGCACAGTAGCAGCAACACAGAAAATCATGGTTGGAGTCTAGATAGCAAACGTTGCTCACTTTCTTAAAGAAAAATAGCCTATAGGCAACAATTAACATTGCTTCATTACCAATAAGAGATGTGGGTGAGTTTGACATGAAATACAAATATGCATGAGTTTCTGGACATCCTGAAGATCTGTGACTCAATCCTGCAGGGGGGTTGATAGAAAAGAAAATGCAAGACTGAGACAGACTGGAATTGCTTCAGCGCAGAGAGGAGTATGATATCGAAAATAAGAAAAATGACTAATGAAGTGCTGTCTGTGTCAGCCCTGGGTTCAGTACTCTTCAAGGTGCTGTTCTTAGATATATTAGAGGAAGACAAAACAAGATGAATGTCTTCACTGATGAAGCAATGATAGGGCCAACAGTGGAGGAAGATGACGATGCGAAGATAGTTGCAGCAGCGGAAGATGATGTTGATAAAAGACAGCAGTGAGTGATGGGAGAGGAGTTTAAGGAAGGACTTAGAAAGGCATTCATAATGATCAGAAAAGAAGCAGGTGAAATTTAGTGTAGACAATTACAACTGAGTCACAACAACCTTAGAGTAAAGCACCTGCAGGGAGATGGACCTGATGGCAACAGAGCAGGAGAAGGCTCAGTGTTGTTCATGGACCAGCTAGAGTGGAATGAAAAGGCCATAGCTGTAGAAGGCAGAATCTGTTGATGCATCCTGAAGAAGATAACCTCCAATGCAAAAAGGTAATGTTCTCACTAGATTAGGCACTGGTGACTTCATAAGTGGAGTTCTAACCACACAGGAGAGGAATAATGGGCTGCAGGAAGGAGACAAGCTACCAGATGTGAGATGGAGAAAAAACGTTGTAACCAGATAGTTGAGGAGCGAGGGGTCTTGTCACTAAAGAGTAGAAAAAATAGGAGTGGCTACATGATACAGATGCGCCACGTCATGTTGGGGAGATGTTAAAAGGGCACCTTGAACAGGAAGGATAAAAGGAAAAGATGCAATTAAAAGCCTGCAGAGGCCAGTTACTTTCCGCATGTGGGAAAGCACTTCTTCACAGGGAAAGTTCTAAACCTATTAAATAGACTCTGGAGAGGGGATTCACAGAGACACTTAAGAAGGCATAGGACAAGTAGAAAAAAAAGTGTGTGGGGGGTGGCAGAATGTTAAATTTACTTAAAGCACAGACATAGTAGGTCAGTTGTTTCCTTCGCCCATCAAATAACTGTAATATAATGTATAGCTTAAGCACAGTGAATTAAAAGGCAAAGTCTGTACTTTACATCTCTGATATATTTTCTCTTTCTCTGCAGTATTCCAGTAGTGAACCTGTGACCATCGAAAGAGAACAGCAGCACATATGTGGAGAAAAATAAAAAACACAGCAACAAATGAAAACAAATTGCTTTTGAGTTCCAAATGCCATGAAGGACTTTGTCAAGGATATCAGCATGCTCAGAGCAGGCGGCAGAGAAGATGTCTTACATGCACAAGCCGAGCATCATAGTGGGACAGCGAGTCATGTACCCCTGTCCAAAAACTGATGGCGACTGCAAGCCATTGTTCTGTTTGCAAAGTCATGGTGGGACTTATGGTGTGAATTCCACAGCAAACAGATTAAGCAGTACATGTGACTTTTTTCCAGCTTTCAACTTTCCTGGAAGACATTTGATTTGAGAATAAGTTGATTGTTTCCATGGGTTACAATGATGAGTGTTGAAGGAAGTGAAGAGACATAGCACATTATGTTTTGTGCTTCTTTCACAGATACAGAACAGTAAGTATTTTCTGTGGGAATGTCATTTTTGTGATGACTGCTCATGGCAATCAAGCTTTCCCTCTCTGATATTTCTGGTCCTGAATCACATCTTTCACCAATCCTTTGCTACACTTTCTTTCTCCACCAATCATATTTCTACAGAAAGCCATCTTTCTTTGGTTCCCTGCAAAAAAATATAAAAACAAAAATAAACAAAATAATTAAATGTAACAATAAAATGACTCTTTCTACAGGCAACTTTTTATATAAATTGTCAAAAAGATTTTTAATGTGTACATTTCATACTGGAGACACTCTAATCTTTAGAACTGAGGATTTTGGTCAGATAAAATATGGCATATGAAGATGGCCCCGCCCTGAAATTCCAGTTTGGAGCTGAGACTCTCATCTGACCTGTTTCTTGACATTTTTCTTCCATAACATGAAGTGCTTTAAAAGACGGGAAAAGTAGCTTGCTCTTTGAAAGGTGGCTATTCATAGGAAAAAAAAACCTTAGTGTAAAAAAGTGATTTTTTCCCCTTTTTGGGTTAACAGCCTTGTTCGTGTACTGTTGCAAAATATACCACTCAGCCTACTGTGAGCTTTTTCTTATAACTGCAATGAGATGCAAAAATTAACTTGTTATATATAGAGAATATATAAATGATATATACATATTGTGTGTGTTTTAAAAGACTGTGTTAAACCTGTAAGCCATTTCTTTATAGAAGAATCTGTTTGTACTGTAGACTTCCACTCTGATATTTTTTAAACAAATCTGTACTATGCTTAGGGTTGCCTGAGGAACTGAGATGGATAACAGAAGAGGGGTGACCCATGGAATTGTTAAGTATGACTACAGCTGAGAAACCCCCTTCATGTTGCAGATCATCATCATGATTTAGCATCGGAAACTGGTTTCCAGGGAATGATGTTCCAGTCTGGCTTGATAAATTTGTGGGAGACTGGTCCAGTGTTATACAACAGACAGGATTGACAGGTCATAGGTTACTTGAACTGTTTATCGTACAGAAGTCATTTTTTTAAAGAAGGTAAAGAAAGATTCAATGTATTTGTTTCTGAAAGAATGTTCATTAACCCAATCTTAGCGTTCAACTTCTAAGTGAAGGGGTTTTGAGCATCTTTTTTTTTTTAAGTATCACTGGACTATACTTTGCCCACCCTTTCTTAGCTTTGATAGATCAGTGCCTTGTCTTTCTGCTTTTTAACTGGAGAGAGACCTTTAGACTGATCATTTTGGAGACCAACATACTCTGCTTAAAAATCTAGACACATTGCACCCTGGGACAAAACTCTTGAGCAATTACTCCCACAGCTTAGGGTTCGTAGTTGACTCAAATGTGAATTTGATGGAGATCTTGGTGGAATTTTTATGATACGGTTGTACCAGGAAACTTACTGTCTGAGTCAGATGTGTATTTATTTTTGGTTTGCTGTCATTAATTCGACTCTCAGGTGGTCGACTCTACTTGTGCGATACCTTACATCCTGAATGGCGGAATGTCGAACACCAATATTCCTGATTGTCCTAACTTGCCTCCCCTCCTGGACCCATGGTAAAGTTTGTTCCTGCATCCAGAGTGGAAGGGAGTTTCGATGTTCAGTATTTGTGTCTAGTATATTGCAATTCTGCAGTCTGACATTTGCGGAGGTGCGCTGATGATATTCTGACTTGACTGTCTGTAAGTTGACATTATGATAGCAAACCATTTTTTTCACTATATTATAGTATACTTACTATACCCACAGCTTAATAGTCATTGTTGCCCTGAATGTTTCTATGAATTTGCTGGAGACTTGGTGGAAGTTCTGTGATACAGTTGTCCCAGAAAGCTTATTGTCTGTGTCAGATGTAATCATTACTATGTGTCACCTATGTATTTATTTCTCTATAATGTTCTATCATAATTATTACTCATTTTGTTGTTGTTACTGTTCTTTCCTTGTAGGATGCCTGATTTTTTTGTGACAGGGCATCCTGTAAATAAACTTGCTTTGCTTCAGTAACTTAACTGGTATGTGGAATTTATACATATGGTAATATTTCAAGACTTTTAGTTTTACTAATGTTTTGTTAACAGGGTGGCTCTTGTACTGAAAACTGTTAAACTGTTAACTGGTAAGACACAACATACCCATTCTGTGTATGTAAATACAAGTTTGTAAGACCAGCATGATTACCGATTTCTTCATTCCTAAATTAGTTTATGCCTTTCCCTTCCATTTCCGATGTTTACTGGTGTTAGTGAGTGAGTGAGTGAGTGAGTGAGTGAGTGAGTGAGTGAGTGAGTGAGTGAGTCAGTGAGTCAGTGAGTGAGTCAGTGAGTGAGTGAGTCAGTGAGTGAGTCAATGACTGAGTTAGTTAGTTGTTCTTGATGTTTATGAGGATGTTTCATGCATACAACGCTCTTTATATGAAAGAATATTGAAATTCCTACTGTCTACCCATTTCGATTGGCATTGCAAATCGGTCAGGAGCATCTATGTTTTTCTACAAAAATCTTCCCTCTTAATTGTCTTACATATGTCTGCATGCACTGTGGTTTGTAAAATAATCTTTGGTAAACTGAGCAGTAATAAGAGTAAGCTTTGTGACTTACAAATCATATTTACTGGCAAATAAATGAAATTCAGAAAAGAAATGAAGTTATCAAATACATCAGTCTGTAGTTCCAGCGTAAATAAATTCTCCTTTTAGGCAACATTTTCTAGAGGGGCCTCTAGACTGTAGAGTAGTTCTCCAAATTCCAGCAACTGGAAACAGCAAAACTTTACCCATCTGCTTAGGCAGTAATAAATCCAGTTGTCTTCTCCATTCAAGGGTCAGGTTCCTTCCCTCATACAGACACCATGTGGTCTGCCTTCCTTCTTTACCCCAAAGGGTATGTAATCATGTATGCGTGTGTTTAATGTATTTTTTGTTTGTTTGTTAACTAGAAAAATGGGCTACTCCAATGACCTTTTTTCAGCCATGACATAACTCAGAGGCAATGAAATTGTATGAAATTAAAATAATAGCAGATACAGTTATTTTAACACATACATAGTAATTTGAATTATTTGGCATTGTAGTTTGTACAATACTCAGATCACATGCAGTTATTTTAACACATATGTAGTAATTTGAATTATTTGGCATTGTAGTTTGTACAATACTCAGATCACATGCAGTTATTTTAACACATACGTAGTAATTTGAATTATTTGGCATTGTACTTTGTACAATACTCAGATCACATGCAGTTATTTTAACACATACGTAGTAATTTGAATTATTTGGCATTGTAGTTTGTACAATACTCAGATCACATGCAGTTATTTTAACACATACGTAGTAATTTGAATTATTTGGCATTGTAGTTTGTACAATACTCAGATCACATGCAGTTATTTTAACACATACGTAGTAATTTGAATTATTTGGCATTGTAGTTTGTACAATACTCAGATCACATGCAGTTATTTTAACACATACATAGTAATTTGAATTATTTGGCATTGTACTTTGTACAATACTCAGATCACATGCAGTTATTTTAACACATACATAGTAATTTGAATTATTTGGCATTGTAGTTTGTACAATACTCAGATCACATGCAGTTATTTTAACACATACGTAGTAATTTGAATTATTTGGCATTGTACTTTGTACAATACTCAGATCACATGCAGTTATTTTAACACATACGTAGTAATTTGAATTATTTGGCATTGTACTTTGTACAATACTCAGATCACATGCAGTTATTTTAACACATACGTAGTAATTTGAATTATTTGGCATTGTAGTTTGTACAATACTCAGATCACATGCAGTTATTTTAACACATACGTAGTAATTTGAATTATTTGGCATTGTAGTTTGTACAATACTCAGATCACATGCAGTTATTTTAACACATACGTAGTAATTTGAATTATTTGGCATTGTACTTTGTACAATACTCAGATCACATGCAGTTATTTTAACACATACGTAGTAATTTGAATTATTTGGCATTGTACTTTGTACAATACTCAGATCACATGCAGTTATTTTAACACATACGTAGTAATTTGAATTATTTGGCATTGTAGTTTGTACAATACTCAGATCACATGCAGTTATTTTAACACATACGTAGTAATTTGAATTATTTGGCATTGTACTTTGTACAATACTCAGATCACATGCAGTTATTTTAACACATACGTAGTAATTTGAATTATTTGGCATTGTACTTTGTACAATACTCAGATCACATGCAGTTATTTTAACACATACGTAGTAATTTGAATTATTTGGCATTGTAGTTTGTACAATACTCAGATCACATGCAGTTATTTTAACACATCGTAGTAATTTGAATTATTTGGCATTGTAGTTTGTACAATACTCAGATCACATGCAGTTATTTTAACACATACGTAGTAATTTGAATTATTTGGCATTGTAGTTTGTACAATACTCAGATCACATGCAGTTATTTTAACACATACGTAGTAATTTGAATTATTTGGCATTGTAGTTTGTACAATACTCAGATCACATGCAGTTATTTTAACACATACGTAGTAATTTGAATTATTTGGCATTGTAGTTTGTACAATACTCAGATCACATGCAGTTATTTTAACACATACGTAGTAATTTGAATTATTTGGCATTGTAGTTTGTACAATACTCAGATCACATGCAGTTATTTTAACACATACGTAGTAATTTGAATTATTTGGCATTGTAGTTTGTACAATACTCAGATCACATGCAGTTATTTTAACACATCGTAGTAATTTGAATTATTTGGCATTGTAGTTTGTACAATACTCAGATCACATGCAGTTATTTTAACACATACGTAGTAATTTGAATTATTTGGCATTGTAGTTTGTACAATACTCAGATCACATGCAGTTATTTTAACACATACGTAGTAATTTGAATTATTTGGCATTGTAGTTTGTACAATACTCAGATCACATGCAGTTATTTTAACACATCGTAGTAATTTGAATTATTTGGCATTGTAGTTTGTACAATACTCAGATCACATGCAGTTATTTTAACACATACGTAGTAATTTGAATTATTTGGCATTGTACTTTGTACAATACTCAGATCACATGCAGTTATTTTAACACATACGTAGTAATTTGAATTATTTGGCATTGTACTTTGTACAATACTCAGATCACATGCAGTTATTTTAACACATACGTAGTAATTTGAATTATTTGGCATTGTACTTTGTACAATACTCAGATCACATGCAGTTATTTTAACACATATGTAGTAATTTGAATTATTTGGCATTGTAGTTTGTACAATACTCAGATCACATGCAGTTATTTTAACACATACGTAGTAATTTGAATTATTTGGCATTGTACTTTGTACAATACTCAGATCACATGCAGTTATTTTAACACATACGTAGTAATTTGAATTATTTGGCATTGTAGTTTGTACAATACTCAGATCACATGCAGTTATTTTAACACATACGTAGTAATTTGAATTATTTGGCATTGTAGTTTGTACAATACTCAGATCACATGCAGTTATTTTAACACATACGTAGTAATTTGAATTATTTGGCATTGTACTTTGTACAATACTCAGATCACATGCAGTTATTTTAACACATACGTAGTAATTTGAATTATTTGGCATTGTAGTTTGTACAATACTCAGATCACATGCAGTTATTTTAACACATACATAGTAATTTGAATTATTTGGCATTGTAGTTTGTACAAAACTCAGATCACATGCAGTTATTTTAACACATACGTAGTAATTTGAATTATTTGGCATTGTAGTTTGTACAATACTCAGATCACATGCAGTTATTTTAACACATACGTAGTAATTTGAATTATTTGGCATTGTACTTTGTACAATACTCAGATCACATGGAGTTATTTTAACACATACGTAGTAATTTGAATTATTTGGCATTGTACTTTGTACAATACTCAGATCACATGCAGTTATTTTAACACATACGTAGTAATTTGAATTATTTGGCATTGTACTTTGCACAATACTCAGATCACATGCAGTTATTTTAACACATATGTAGTAATTTGAATTATTTGGCATTGTAGTTTGTACAATACTCAGATCACATGCAGTTATTTTAACACATACGTAGTAATTTGAATTATTTGGCATTGTAGTTTGTACAATACTCAGATCACATGCAGTTATTTTAACACATACGTAGTAATTTGAATTATTTGACATTGTAGTTTGTACAATACTCAGATCACATGCAGTTATTTTAACACATCGTAGTAATTTGAATTATTTGGCATTGTAGTTTGTACAATACTCAGATCACATGCAGTTATTTTAACACATACGTAGTAATTTGAATTATTTGGCATTGTAGTTTGTACAATACTCAGATCACATGCAGTTATTTTAACACATACATAGTAATTTGAATTATTTGGCATTGTAGTTTGTACAATACTCAGATCACATGCAGTTGTTTTAACACATACGTAGTAATTTGAATTATTTGGCATTGTAGTTTGTACAATACTCAGATCACATGCAGTTATTTTAACACATACGTAGTAATTTGAATTATTTGGCATTGTAGTTTGTACAATACTCAGATCACATGCAGTTATTTTAACACATACGTAGTAATTTGAATTATTTGGCATTGTAGTTTGTACAATACTCAGATCACATGCAGTTATTTTAACACATACGTAGTAATTTGAATTATTTGGCATTGTAGTTTGTACAATACTCAGATCACATGCAGTTATTTTAACACATACGTAGTAATTTGAATTATTTGGCATTGTAGTTTGTACAATACTCAGATCACATGCAGTTATTTTAACACATACGTAGTAATTTGAATTATTTGGCATTGTAGTTTGTACAATACTCAGATCACATGCAGTTATTTTAACACATACGTAGTAATTTGAATTATTTGGCATTGTAGTTTGTACAATACTCAGATCACATGCAGTTATTTTAACACATACGTAGTAATTTGAATTATTTGGCATTGTAGTTTGTACAATACTCAGATCACATGCAGTTATTTTAACACATACGTAGTAATTTGAATTATTTGGCATTGTAGTTTGTACAATACTCAGATCACATGCAGTTATTTTAACACATACGTAGTAATTTGAATTATTTGGCATTGTAGTTTGTACAATACTCAGATCACATGCAGTTATTTTAACACATACGTAGTAATTTGAATTATTTGGCATTGTAGTTTGTACAATACTCAGATCACATGCAGTTATTTTAACACATACGTAGTAATTTGAATTATTTGGCATTGTAGTTTGTACAATACTCAGATCACATGCAGTTATTTTAACACATACGTAGTAATTTGAATTATTTGGCATTGTACTTTGTATAATACTCAGATCACATGCAGTTATTTTAACACATACGTAGTAATTTGAATTATTTGGCATTGTACTTTGTACAATACTCAGATCACATGCAGTTATTTTAACACATCGTAGTAATTTGAATTATTTGGCATTGTACTTTGTACAATACTCAGATCACATGCAGTTATTTTAACACATCGTAGTAATTTGAATTATTTGGCATTGTAGTTTGTACAATACTCAGATCACATGCAGTTATTTTAACACATACGTAGTAATTTGAATTATTTGGCATTGTAGTTTGTACAATACTCAGATCACATGCAGTTATTTTAACACATACGTAGTAATTTGAATTATTTGGCATTGTAGTTTGTACAATACTCAGATCACATGCAGTTATGTTAACACATACGTAGTAATTTGAATTATTTGGCATTGTAGTTTGTACAATACTCAGATCACATGCAGTTATTTTAACACATCGTAGTAATTTGAATTATTTGGCATTGTAGTTTGTACAATACTCAGATCACATGCAGTTATTTTAACACATCGTAGTAATTTGAATTATTTGGCATTGTAGTTTGTACAATACTCAGATCACATGCAGTTATTTTAACACATACGTAGTAATTTGAATTATTTGGCATTGTAGTTTGTACAATACTCAGATCACATGCAGTTATTTTAACACATACGTAGTAATTTGAATTATTTGGCATTGTAGTTTGTACAATACTCAGATCACATGCAGTTATTTTAACACATACGTAGTAATTTGAATTATTTGGCATTGTACTTTGTACAATACTCAGATCACATGCAGTTATTTTAACACATACGTAGTAATTTGAATTATTTGGCATTGTACTTTGTACAATACTCAGATCACATGCAGTTATTTTAACACATACGTAGTAATTTGAATTATTTGGCATTGTACTTTGTACAATACTCAGATCACATGCAGTTATTTTAACACATACGTAGTAATTTGAATTATTTGGCATTGTAGTTTGTACAATACTCAGATCACATGCAGTTATTTTAACACATCGTAGTAATTTGAATTATTTGGCATTGTAGTTTGTACAATACTCAGATCACATGCAGTTATTTTAACACATCGTAGTAATTTGAATTATTTGGCATTGTAGTTTGTACAATACTCAGATCACATGCAGTTATTTTAACACATACGTAGTAATTTGAATTATTTGGCATTGTAGTTTGTACAATGCTCAGATCTGCAGTTATTTTAACACATCGTAGTAATTTGAATTATTTGGCATTGTAGTTTGTACAATACTCAGATCACATGCAGTTATTTTAACACATACGTAGTAATTTGAATTATTTGGCATTGTAGTTTGTACAATACTCAGATCACATGCAGTTATTTTAACACATACGTAGTAATTTGAATTATTGGCATTGTAGTTTGTACAATACTCAGATCACATGCAGTTATTTTAACACATACGTAGTAATTTGAATTATTTGGCATTGTAGTTTGTACAATACTCAGATCACATGCAGTTATTTTAACACATACGTAGTAATTTGAATTATTTGGCATTGTAGTTTGTACAATACTCAGATCACATGCAGTTATTTTAACACATACATAGTAATTTGAATTATTTGGCATTGTACTTTGTACAATACTCAGATCACATGCAGTTATTTTAACACATACGTAGTAATTTGAATTATTTGGCATTGTAGTTTGTACTATACTCAGATCACATGCAGTTATTTTAACACATACGTAGTAATTTGAATTATTTGGCATTGTACTTTGTACAATACTCAGATCACATGCAGTTATTTTAACACATACGTAGTAATTTGAATTATTTGGCATTGTACTTTGTACAATACTCAGATCACATGCAGTTATTTTAACAAATATGTAGTAATTTGAATTATTTGGCATTGTACTTTGTACAATACTCAGATCACATGCAGTTATTTTAACACATACGTAGTAATTTGAATTATTTGGCATTGTAGTTTGTACAATACTCAGATCACATGCAGTTATTTTAGCACATCGTAGTAATTTGAATTATTTGGCATTGTAGTTTGTACAATACTCAGATCACATGCAGTTATTTTAACACATGCGTAGTAATTTGAATTATTTGGCATTGTAGTTTGTACAATACTCAGATCACATGCAGTTATTTTAACACATACGTAGTAATTTGAATTATTTGGCATTGTAGTTTGTACAATACTCAGATCACATGCAGTTATTTTAACACATACGTAGTAATTTGAATTATTTGGCATTGTAGTTTGTACAATACTCAGATCACATGCAGTTATTTTAACACATACGTAGTAATTTGAATTATTTGGCATTGTAGTTTGTACAATACTCAGATCACATGCAGTTATTTTAACACATACGTAGTAATTTGAATTATTTGGCATTGTAGTTTGTACAATACTCAGATCACATGCAGTTATTTTAACACATACGTAGTAATTTGAATTATTTGGCATTGTAGTTTGTACAATACTCAGATCACATGCAGTTATTTTAACACATACGTAGTAATTTGAATTATTTGGCATTGTGGTTTGTACAATACTCAGATCACATGCAGTTATTTTAACACATACATAGTAATTTGAATTATTTGGCATTGTAGTTTGTACAATACTCAGATCACATGCAGTTATTTTAACACATACATAGTAATTTGAATTATTTGGCATTGTAGTTTGTACAATGCTCAGATCACATGCAGTTATTTTAACACATACATAGTAATTTGAATTATTTGGTATTGTAGTTTGTACAATACTCAGATCACATGCAGTTATTTGAATTTGTACAGCTCTTTCTTGTTTTATGTGATTATAAACCTTTAGACAAACAGATGGAAACTGCTAACACTACTAATCTAACTATGAGCAGTGTTTTAGAAATACATCAAAGTCAAAGAGTCAAAGAAAACTTTATTGTCATTCAGAACTACACAGCAGTGTAGCTGAATGAAATTACAATGCTTCGTTCTCAATGCAGGAAACAGTTGCACATATAGACAGTGTAAAACAGTTGCACATATATCGAGAGAAAAAGTAATAAAATATCACAGTAGAAATTTAATAAGTAGCAATTTGTAAGTAAAGTACAACAGCAGTAACCCACACCCATGCAAGAACAGGAACAAGGAAGACAAGGGGCAATATGAAGGTAATATTGTCAAAGTAAATTTGAAACAATAGCAGCATATCTATGAATAGACTGAATTATTGCACAGTTTGTATATTGCACTTAACAGTCCTTCAGTGTGTAGGTGAGCTACCTTAGTATTGCGCTTAGTTATTGCAAATAAGGCAGAACAATTATAATTAACAATATTGCTGAAGTGACCAAGTCTTTAATGAGCATTGGTGTGTTGTAATACGGAGCTTAAAGTACAATAAAGACAATGGCAAAAGCGATAACACAAAATAAAGCAGGCTATATAATTCTCAATTTTGGCTTAACCAGGATATCCAAGGATCTCACCAGTTACATCTGATAGATTACAAAAGATGTCCAAGATCTCACCAGTGGTTTGGTAGTTAACACAAACAAGACTTCCAAGATCTCATCAGCTTGCTTGAATCAGTCTGTATCTGAAAGGAAAACAAACTTCTCCAGATTCCAAACCAAATTAAAGGAACATCTAGCCAAAAAAAAAAAAAAAAAAGATATAATGGAGAAGAAAAAGGTGGAGCTGAATTTGAATGGCAGTGTTTCAAAAAGGCAAGTGTGAGGTCGTCCATTAAACAGATGAGCCAGGAATGGAAATAAGGTACATAAGGAAAGCTGGTGGTTAGATTGTAGAAGTCCAAAAAATCATCAAAAGAAAGAAAGAGTGCAGGAAGAAATTGCAGAAAAGATGGACTAGTCTAAGAACACTGGTCAGCTAATAAAGAGGTTAGGAGAGCAGTCATAAAGGCAAAGAACAAGGCATCAGCTTCTGGAAAATGACTCAGCAGATGGCACAGAGGAGATCTATCGGGGTGCAGGTAAAGACAGAAAGATAAAGAAGATAGTCATCCGACACTATTCAATAGGGACGCCAGCAACAATCTGCTTACCAGTTCAGAGGACGTCATTCAAGAAACCTCTGAGTAAACAAAGCCACGCAGAAGCTATATTGCCTCATGCACAGCCTACAATGAAAGGGGAAATGGAACCCACCCTAGCAGAAGTGCAAAGCCCACCAAGGAAAATGAAGCAGGGAAAGCAGCAAGCTTAGCTGAGGTCACAGCATATATGATCAAAATGTTGGGTGAGTTAGGTTAGAAACGTTTCCAGATGGTACTCATAACAGTATGAAGAGAAAGGAAAATTCCAGATGACTGGAAAATTAGCATTCTAGTGCCAGTGTACAAGACCAAAGGGGCTATTCACAACTGTGTGCACTATAGATATACTAAACTCCTGTGACACTGGAAGAAAGTGCTGGAGCTAGTGACTGATAAATGAAAATGCAGAGTAGTAGAAAGAAGGAACGAAGATGAGCAGTTTGGATTCAGATCGGGATGAAGTACAAATGATCTAATGTTTGCAATGAGACAGATAGTGGATAAAAACCTGGAGGTGATAAAAGAGACAAACTGGACATACCTGGGCTTCGAGAAAGTATATGATAAGGACCCAGGAAAGCTGGTTTGGTCTGAACCCACACCTCTTTAAACTGGTGATGGATTATCCCAGCAAATAGGTTGGAGAGCACATATCAGCAAAGATAGTGTATGTAGGCAATGTGGCACTGCAAACCAGCTCTGAACAGGAACTTCAACAAATAACAGGGGACTGGAATTCAAAACTGAAGCCAGATAGGATTTAACTCAGTACATGCAAGACAGCAGTCATGACATTAAATGTGGGGGGATTAAGAATAAGCAGAAAAGTAAAACAGAAGGGAGATACTGGAACAGGTTAACAGCTTCAAGTATCTATAAGCATTGTTGAGCCAAAAGGAAATCAGAATGAAAGGATCTGCAGCCTGTTGGTACAGAGTGTCAGGGGCAGTATGTTAATGAATAATGCTAAGGAAGCTGAAAAGTAAGATGTACAAAACAGTTGTGTGACCAGGACTTGTGTATGGGATAGAAACGTGAGCAGTGAAGGCAAAATGAGGAAGCTTAAGATGGAGGTAAAGGGCCTGAGATAGGTACTAGGATGCACAAAGTGGGACAAAGGAAGAAATAAGTACACCAAGGTCGAAGCCATTGCTGCATTAATTGCAGCAAAGGTCAGGAATGACAGATTATAGTGGTTCAATCACATGTGCAAGAAAGCAGAAAATGATTTGGTAAATAAAATTTTAGAGAGAAAGGAAGAAAAGTAAAGACAAGGATCTCCAGCCAATAGCTGGATGGATTATGTTCATTGGTTAGTACTAGGCTAACTGCCTTTGTGGGGCATTTTAAGCCTAGCCATTTACCCCATCTGAGAATCAAACGCTGGACCTTGTGTTGGTAAGGTGAACATCTTAACCATTATGCCAACCTTGGGATGTGACAGTCAGACATGACTGTTGATGATTTTAGGAGAGTAGCTTTGAATCAAAATAAATAGTGACAATTATTACAATACCCTAACCCCTCATAGAAGTGGGGAAAAGCTGATAATGATGACCTAAACAAAGAGTACATTTATCTCATTTAGATCCCTGAGATTCTCTCTGACACAACTGTCAACAACAGCTTTTCAGATTATGTTTTTGAGTGAGCTCCAAATGTTTGCAACAGAATTTGAATTTGAAATTTTGGGTGGTACAATGGTACAGCGGTAAGCCTTATCAAGAAGTTCTCCAGTTTGATTCTTGGCTGGGGTGCCTACTGTGTGGAATCTGCATGTCCTCACTGAATTTGCATGGGTTTCATCTGGGTGCTCTAGTTTCCTCCCACATTCCAAAAACATAAGTCTGGAGCATTTCTCCCTGGGCCTCCACTAAAAATGGGCTCTGTCCCAGTTGAGCTTTCCCAGTAAACAAATGTTAAATAAATAAATACATTTTCCTCTCTTCACCCCTCCCCACCACCCCATCTCCTTACCTTAATCGGGTATGAGATTGCTGCACCTGGAAGAACATGCAATTTGTCCTGCAGTGACTTTACTTAGAGAGGATTTATACACTTAACACAGACAAAACAGACTTCTATTATAACTATTATACTATTGTATACAGCACCTTAACAATTCTTATTTTTCCTTGAAATAATGTTTCTTGTATTCTTGTATGAATTTACGTAATGCAAAATAATTATGTCATGTGGCCTCTGATGAAAATGAGTCTGTGTTCCCAGTCAAACTTTCCTGGTAAAGAAAAAGTCAATAAATAAAAAAAAAAAAAAAATTGGCTTGGTTTAGGGGCAAGTCACCTAAGTAATTCTGACTGATACCCACACATCAAAAGCATATTTCTCTGTCATTAACAGCATTTTGAAATGAAGCTACAAGTAAGATGTTTTTCTGTTGAAGTGCAGTTCCTTTAGCACCGTTGTGAGGAATGCAACCCCCAACCCCTCCTTCCACTATGAAACATAACTATATGTGAGTTTACTGCCTATTGAAGAAATATAAGAAGTGGTGACCTGGTAACATTGAAAGCAGATGAGAAATACGAGCAGATGGTTTAAATGGTATAAGAAGTATAAAACTAGACTTAAAGCTAAAGCCAATCAGAAAAAAAAGTTATTTTATAGTATCCAATATTTACAGATTCAGTACTTGTGATAGCTTTAAGCAATATAGCTACTTTAATTGATTTAAGCCATGTGATAAAATCTGAGCAATCATTTCAGAAGCTTGGGAGACAAATCATTCGAGAAGTATGGGAGACAAACACCTGTATAACAGAGTGAGTCATTTTTGTAGTTCTTTTTTTTTAACTAAAGTGACACAGATTGTCATTCTTGAGGCAGTTTCAATTGACCAATGCACTCTTTTCAGGGA
>NC_056741.1:35515953-35625953 GCF_019279795.1 Protopterus annectens
CACAAGTGGTTGGGTAAACCTGATTTGATAACCCATCTCATTCAATAGAGAACCACAGTTTTATGCTGGAAGAGGGATGCACAGTGACTTCGTGACTATTTCAAAAGCAGAATTACTTTCTGTGTGATTTATGTTCTATATAATAAGGTACAAATGTGATAGTTGTATAAATAATCAGTGTAATATGGTAGTAAAATCTGAAAGTGAATCATCAGGGGCATTGTCAGACCCCACTCTGATGAACCTACTGCAGATCCACAAAACAAACAGTGCCAAAATTACCCATTCTAAAGACTTAAACTTTGCCTGTGATATAAATAGAACCTGCTGGAGAGATAGGTATGTATCCCACAGACTACCCCATCTATGGAACCGGCTCCCCATCCATGTGAATCAGAGTTCCTCCCTAACTCAATTTAAGTGCAATTTGGACAATTGGATGGGAAAACAGAAATTAGTCCCTGGTTTGGCACCTACGTCTCTAACAAAGGCAACCTGTAAATGGTTCATCTCCCAGGCCCATGTTTATACTTATCAAGGGTATCAGAACTTGTCAGAGATTTGGGATGCATGGCTAGGCCTAAAAAGGCCCTTGTGGTTGTTAGCCTAGTAAACACTTATGAACCTAATCTGATAAAATATTTCCCAAAAACAAGGGCTCTACAAGTGTTTTCCTTTTCCTCTTCTAAAGAAGGATTTTTAAGACAAGAATGGAAACTGCTGGGGATCCCTGACAAGAAGGAGCTGTGTTGTACAAAGTACCTACCTGAAAACCTACAATTCCAGAAGCCTAACTATGGATACTCAAGGATTACTGAGGACTTGCATGAGGCTGTACTAGGATTGCAAAATAGCCTGACAAACTGGAATACAAAAGATGTGAACTGTCAGAAGCAGATGCCTTTCTCTGAGAGACGTGTGTGTGTGTGTGTGTGTGTGTGTGTGTGTGTGTGTGTGTGTGTGTGTGTGTGTGTGTGTGTGTGTGTGTGTGTGTGTGTGTGTGTGTGTGTGTGTGTGTGTGTGTGTGTGTGTGTGTGTGTGTGTGTGTGTATGTGTGCTCATAGGTAAGTACTAGGCTAGCTTCCCTTGTGGACCATTTTAAGCCTAACTTAGCCAATTTACCTCAAAGGTGAAAATTAAACCCTGCACGTTGTGTTTATGAGCTAAACACCTTAACCTTTATGCCAACCCCCAACTAATATGTACTCATGTGTGAGTACATACCAGTTGATTGAAAAGCATGGTAAATCAATTTATCTTGTGTCTTGGTTTTTTCAGGGTGCAAAGCTCCCCAATGAAGCCCCATGTAGAGGTGTTTCATCCAACTAACCTCTTATTTTATATAACCAACTCTGAAGTTACATGAGTTAGAAGGGGAATTAAAAAGGTTGGCATAATGGTTAAGTTGTTTTTTCTAAAAAACACAAGGAGCAGGGTTTGGCTCTCACATGAGGTAATTGGGTAACTGACTAGGTTTAAAATGACCCATAAAGGGCCGTTAGCCTAGTTCTAATATATAACCCCCCCCCCTTACAGCCATTTCAATGGCTCATGATTTTTTAGTGATCTGGTATACCTCTCCCACACATACCACCATCGCCCATACACACCCAAACACACCCTCCTTGACTTGGAGTTCTGGTTTTAATTTAATCGCATCATCTTCTGAAGGACTTTTGAGTGTTTGAAATCTGATCATATCTGGAGTCGTTCCCAGATAATATGTCTTTCTCTTTATCATGAGGACTTTTTCATTTACTTTTCCTAGTAATCTATGTACTGACAATACTTGATTCTGGTCCCTCCAGCTGCTTCCCTGCACTTCCTAACCACCCTTAACTCTGTGTATAAAATTATCCCTGGATATTTCTCTCTCTGCTCTCCTCTCTCTCACTCTTTCAGTCAAACTTATATAACATTTATCTGCATTTTTAGCAGAAAACCCTGTTTTCTTCACACAGTATCAGTCATCCACTCTCTACAAGCAGTATAATTTTTCAGTTCTCCTCTGTGGAGACTGAACCGAGTGACCACTTGGTCATTTTTCTAGCCGCACAATGAACTCATTTAGCCACTGCTCTTACTGATGTCCATTTTACCTGTTAGCACTCCCCCTTTCTGGCTCAGCATTTTTTTTGACATAAAAGGCTGTTTAATGTCAGAATAAATACAAATATATTCTCCGTACACATTTGTAACATTTATACAGAGATTCAGTTTTCATGCTCTCTAGCACAATGTATCACAGTAATTCATTAGCTAGTGACCATATCTGTTTACATTTCTGCTTATCATATAAAGCTGCTTACAGATTGCTTGGATAGTTGCAGTATTTAATATGTCCAGCAGATGTGAACACTAAGCAGTCTAGCATTGCTGGCTGCTGAAATCCACGCAGATAACATCCTTGTCCTTTTATTATTCCATGAAGATTTTTTTTCTTGTAAGAAATGTTAATGGCTGTTTGAATTTCTATAAACAAATTGACTGCATCCTGGACAAAGTTAATATTTTCCTTCTTATAATGCTTCATCCCTTGTAGTCTCTCGTACTTAGAATTCTGTTGTCTGATCATAAGTTAAATCTTCTGGTTATGATATGCTGAGGAGGTCATAAGAAGTCTGAAACACATCACTGTCTGCAAGAGTCTGGTTTGCTGCCCCAAATGCATTATTAGAGATTATGTCATTGTTTATTCATGAACCAGTTTCCTGAAACACTATTTCTTTTTTGTCATAAGAAATTGACATATTTCCATTGATGCTTTGAGGAAAGAAGATTTGCAAATGTCTTTCTGCATGTTTCTGTCAGAGGTTGTTGGTTAGGAAGAGATTGAACCCTGAATGGATTAAAAAAACTAAGGATAAAAAACTTTATGATGGCCTCTGGTTAATTTTTTATTTATTTATTCATTTTGGTGTGTGTAAGAAAAATCCTTTACTAACTTCATTTTCAAAATAAGCCTGAGGTTCATAGACAAATGCTGTGCACTTACACATCTCTACTATTTGAAGAAATAACTGCAGAAGTACTGCAGAGCTAATTAAACACCTGATACCCCCCCACACATTGTTATGGTTCTATATTATAACATCAAAGACTAAAAACATTGAATGTTATAATATCGACCCCCATTTAATCGAAATACCAGAAAACCGAACAGTCAGAATGGCAAATTTTTTTCCCAGGGAAAAAAATTGCTGTTCCGACAAACATACACACAACTCAAGCACACCAAAATAAATAATCCACACACATACACTTCACGAAACCCTACACTAAACCAGACATACACCACTAGCTACCCACTTACCTTAACCCAACCCAAACCCTAAGGTCCCTAACTATTGCACACTCGCCTTACCCGCTCCCTAACTCTAACTCAGCTACCCCACCCTATCCCTCACGTCCACACAATCGTACATTTACCTGACACGCGCTCTAACCCTAACTCACTTAACCCGCCGCTAACGCTAAAGTCTGTCACTACCGCACACTCACCTCACCCGTGCCCCAACCCTAAAGTCCCTAACTACCGCACACTCACCTTAACCCAGTCCATTCGATCACTTACCTTAACCCAGTCCGTAACCATCGCACCACACTTACCTGAACCCAATCCGTAACCTCCGTTCGCTCACTTCTCTAAACCCGGTCCATAACCATTGCACCACACTGCTGTAAATAGCGAAGGCACAGACCACCAAAATCTTGCCCTAGGTAAAATTGCGATGTTCCGAGGCTTCACTATTCTCAGCTTTTGCACTAAAGGGTTCGATATTATAACATTCAAAGTTTTTGAACTTCAATGTTATAATATAGTCCCCATTGTTTTAACAAGTTTTAGTTTATTGCAGCTCAGAGGAAAAGTGATTTCCCCAGTGCAAATCTGTGTTTAATAAATTGCACCATCTGAAGATGCTATTGATCAGAGTCGTGTCCCTTTCACTGATGTCCTACTCCTCAAGAAAATTAATGGAGGTAAAAAAGCTACTAGAAACTGTCTGGAAGCTCAACATTCAGGTGAATTCAAAATTTGATTTCATATTTGCTTTTCCTGTTTGGGTTGTATTGTATAAACCTTCACAATTCACAATTAAGCTGATTTTTCATTATGACTGTTTTATAGGTTCTGTGCATTGACAATTTAATCCCTGCCTGATGTCATACTCATTTGTTGTGACATCACAGTCTTCTGTCATAAAGATCACTAGAAGAGTAACTAACATTGCATTCGTGGCATTTTGATGTCTGGTGAGAAGGAGAAAAGAACCTGAATAACCCAGAAAAAACAAGGATGTTCGTTTTCTTGCTAAGTCATCGCAGGCTGTTGGTTCCATGCTGTAGTGACCTCAGCCCGAGTACCAGAGTCAAGGTTTTGTGCGTCGGCTTCTGTCACTTGCTGGGCGATGTCAGGTCGTTCAAGCTATAAAGGAGAGCAGGCAGTGCCATTACCTCAGTCTTTCTTGCCTTAGAGCCCGTAGCAGAAGCAATTCACAACAGTGTCCGTCAGCTGTTTCTAGATTTCGAACTTCAGCTGAAAACTTCTAAAGCTAAGTACCCCATTGGGGATCCTTCCTTTTTCTTGCACTAACCGATGTCCGAAAAAGTCAATAACTGTCTCGCCTGTGGAAAGCAAGTACCACACTGAGACTTCCATTTTTACTGTGCAATTGCTTAGGCCCAGATCACGATGTACCCCACTATCGGTTCTGTGCCCTCTTTACTAGACTATTCTTTATAGAGTTTTGTTTGTAGCCAATTATTTTCGTCTTCCATCTCCGATTACCGATATGGCATCTGTCAGTCAGCAAACAGCAGATCTTCTGAAAAAACGTAAAGATAAGGATAGAGATGGACCCAAGCCTTCTGACGACACCACTGCTGAACAGGTCATCAGTTCTTCGAAATTCAGTGAGGCACTTTCACAGCACCTGACGCCTGACTCGATTTCTTCGTAGGCCTCTACTGAGACCATTTCAGAGTCCTGTATGCCGCACATCTCTGTATTATCTAACGAGCCTTCGGCTGTCTCGCCCTCAGTTGGGTCTGGAGCTGCTAAGCAGGCACTGGCTTCCGAGGATACCGTTCGCAGTTCGGATTTTACTTCAAGGCCTTCACCCTCTATTCTGACTAAAACACCAATGGCACCGAGGGATACCCTTCAGGCCAGACTTAGAAAACAGCAAAAAGTCTCCATTCCACTACTCCTCCCCCTCTTCAAAATAGAATGCTTAAAATGGCAGAGGATCTCATCACTTTCATCTGGGGTAATCAGGCCACTCCAGCCAAAAGGAGAAGGGAACCTTCTCCAGGCATGCAATTGGATTTAGACTCAGAGGGATCAGACTCTTCTGTTTTTGAAGAAGAAAATCCTCTTACTGCCTATGAAGACTCAGATGCAGAAGAATCTATTCCTTCTGCATCACCTCTGGAAGACTTTTCCTTTGGGGAACCCTCCACACCCTCAGGGATCACTTCCAATGGGAATCAATGGATTTCCCTCAATCCAAGAAAAGACTAAGAGACTTTCTGGACCTACCCCAGCGTAGGCCCCTGGCCATCCCACCCATCTTGGAGGTGGTGGATGATGTTTACCAAGAATCCAGCCTTACCCCTGACACCCTTCCACCTGCCCCCAGAAAACCTGACAGGTACTACAGGGTACTTGACTCACATCAATTCCTCTACAGAAATCCTATAGCAGATCCAGGAGTGATTACTCAGGGACCTAAGGGAGTTAAGGCTACCTCTGCAAAGAATGCTACTCCCTCAGACAAAGAATCCAGGGCCCTAGACAGATGGGGTAAAACAGTATATACCTCTGTAACTTTAACTGTATGGGCTCTCAGCTGTCAGTTCCATATGTTAAAATATCAACAGCACACTTTGGAACTTTTGAAATAGAACATTTCTGCTTTACCAGATTTTTCCAATAATAAAGAGATAGCAGAATTACTGCACTCTTCATCTCAGGTGGCAAAGCACTCCTTGCACTGTAGATATGATGCCCTAGAAGCTTCTAGCAGGGCAGCAGTGACAGGATCTGTTATTAGAAGACGTGCATGGCTGAAGGAACAACCTCTCCCTGATCATGTCAAAGCTACAATCATGGATTCACCTCTTGACAAAGACCACTTGTTCGGACAGAAAACTGAACAGGTACTTAAAAAGATAGAAGACAAAGCAAAATCGATGCAGACTGTTAATGATTTCCTTCAAGTGCAACTCCCTAGGTTCAGCAGAAATTTTCCCTCTAAACACTGGTCCTTTCCCCACTAGGGGAGATAATATACTAGACCTGATCATCACAAACATGGGGACAAAATGCTCCACACTGGAAGTATACCCCTCACTAGTGAGATCTGACCACAAACTAATCACCCTGGATATACATATCCCACCTCCACCCCCAGCACAAAAGACCACCGTGAAAAACTTCTCAAAAGCAGACTTCACTCTTCTTAAGACTGAGATGGTATCCTTTAAGCCCACTGTGACAGTGGATACCACATCCCACAATGCCGAATCCTTCACAAATGCTTTCTATGGACATCTCCAAGAATGCATGGATCATGCAATCCCAAATAAATCCAAGTCCCTCTCCACCAAAGGCAAGCGTCCTGTCTGGTGGACCTCAGCCATTAACAAATTGTATAACAAAAGAAGGAAGCTACTGCACATCAGAGCAAAATCCCATGAAGGGAAGACATCTCTGATCAACATTAGAAAACTACGTTCTCTCATAAAAACATCCAAGGCCAACTTTGAGAGAAAAATCGCTAAGGACACTAAAGATAACAATAAAGCCTTCTTCAGCTATGTTAGAAACCCGGGCAGAAACCCTCAGATATGCTCAGAGTTGGTTCGCAACAACAAAAAATACACTGAACCCACAGATATTGCCAACATTCTGGCTGACAGGTTCAGTGCAAATTTCTCCCTCCTCACCCCAAAAGAAGAAATACTTATCCCAGCTGAATGTAATCTCCCTGTCATCTCAGATGTCCAAGTGAGAACCGCCCTAAACAAAGCTAAAAACACAGCATCAATGGGACCTGACGGTATCCCGGGTTGCGTGTTACGTGAACTCCAAGAGGAGCTAAACCCACACATAAAAATGCTATTTAACCTTAGCCTTACTTTGGGATATGTACCTGAACACTGGCATACAGCAACAGTGGTCCCACTCCACAAAGGGGGTGCCTCTACAGACCCTGGAAACTACTGCCCCATAAGCTTAACCAGCCTGGTCTGCAAAGCTATGGAAAGAATCATTATGGAATTCATAAACAGAGACATAGGGGACCTACAGACACTTGACCCCACCCAGTTCGGCTTTGTAAAGGGCAGATCCTGCCTTTTGAACCTGGTTGACTTTTTCAAAACAGTCACTAGAGCCATTGATGAGGGCAAAGCAGTCCATACAGCCTACCTGGACTTGGCTAAGGCCTTCGACACAATACCCCACTCAGGCATCATAGATAAGCTCAACAGCTTAAACGTAAACCCTTATGTCACTAGATGGGTTGCAAACTGGCTAAAGTACAGAACCCATAAAGTTAAAATCGCTGGAGCAATGTCAGACTCAAAGCCAGTCACAAGTGGTGTCCCACAGGGATCTGTCCTGGGACCCTCTTGTTCGGCATTTATTTCTCAGATGTTAAAGCAAACATGGGAGGGCTGTGGCTGACAAAGTTCACAGATGACTGCAAACTAGGCGCCATAGTCGATACACCAGCGGACACATACATCCTACAAAAGGCCTCACAGAAATGGACAACTGGTGCCGGAGTCACGGCCTTAAACTAAATGCCAAAAAATGTATAATCATCCCCTTTGGGAAAAACAAAGTACCCACAAATTATCACATAGACAGCAACCCACTGAGTACGGAAAAAGTAATCAGAGACCTAGGGACCCAAGTTGACAGCGACCTCTCATTTGACACCCACATTGCCAAAGTGGTTAGAAAAACATTCTACCTTGCACACCTCATCATGAAGGGATTCACATCCAGATCCAAGGATGTCATTGTACCCCTATACTCCTCCCTCATCAGACCCATGATTGAGTACAATGCCCCATTTGGTATGTACCTCACCCGGCATTTGCAACAGCTGGAGAGACCACAAAAGTACCTCACCAAGAGGATCAAGGGTCTCCAACATATGTCTTATTCTGCCAGACTAAAGAAACTTCAGCTCTATTCAGTAGCATACCGCCTGCTCAGAGGTGATCTCTGCCTGACATACAAGGCCACGTCCAATCAGGATCTGAGGGACATGCTCCACCTCAAAAATCCAAATCCATCAGGACCACGAGAGCTAAAGACTTAAACCTCGGCACAAGTATGAATAGGACATGCTGGAGGGATAGATTCATAACCCAGAGGCTTCCCATGCTTTGGAACAAGATCCCAGTTCATATTAGGCAGAGCCCCTCACTGACTCTCTTCAAGAGAAATCTTGATGAGTGGATGGGAGATCGTTAATTTACCCCAGGGGTCACATCTGTGTCACTGCTAGACAGGGGCACAGTAAACTAATTCTATTATATAAGGGGACCTTCATTGTGTCACTACTAGACAGAGGCACAGTATTATAAATTTATTCTGTACATTTTTGTACCATTTCATGGGGTGGCAAAAGCCACATCACTATGGCTAGGCTTACAAATGCCCCAGGGCAGATAGCCTAGTATTATACTATGAAACTATGAAACTATGAAATAAAGAGGCAGGTACAAGGCAAAACCCGTAGGGACAGACCCACCAGGGCTCAAACTCAGGGCCAGCAAAGAACTAAACAGTGCCCCCCTCTAACTCTACCTTTACCATCTCTGCCTGCCTCCACCATACCAAAAGCTAGGAGGAAGGCTATCTCATTGCAGAGAAAATTGAAACTTTATAACAAAAGATCAATGGGTCTTAAAAATCATTGCTCAGGGGTACAAATTCAATTTCCGAGAACTACCACCTCTAAGAGGGTACCCAGACCTACCTCCAAACCAGTGGACAGAAGCATTAAAACAAGTGCAAAACTTAATAGCTCTAGGGGCAGTAGAACCTGTTTCCCCAGAACAAGTTGCAAAAGGATTCTATTCCAGACTATTCCTTGTTCTCAATACTTTCCTGGTAATGACAAAACCAAAATGCTTACCTTACAACAGTTTCTACCTATGCTGCCAAACAAAGCTTGGATGGTCACCTTAGACCTAAAGGATGCTTACCTGCACATCCCAATAAGGGAATCATGCAGAAAATTCCTGCACTTCAGAGCAGGATCATTACACTTTCAATTCTCTGCTTTGCCATTTAGCTTATCTACTGCTCCCAGGGTATTCACCAAATGTCTAGCTCCTGCCATTGCCTTTTGCAGGAAAAATAATGTACAGATTTACCCTTACCTGGACGACTGTCTCATCCAAGCATAATGCAAGGAACTGCTCCTGCAGTACCTCTCATTTATAAAAGCCCTACTCACCTCTCTGGGGTTCACTATCAATGAAAGGAAATCAAAACAGACACCTACCAGGAAAATTATATTTCTGGGAGCCTTACTGGACACAGAACAGAAAAAGGCCTTTCTGTCCCCAGAAAAATAAAGTTTCCTACCAAAATACTTCACTACTCTGGCCTCCCAAACCTAGCTTTCTGCCAGGAAATTCCTGCAAGCTTTAGGGTACATGGCATCATGCATCCTCCTGGTACCTCTGGCCAGACTGCACATGAGGAAAATTCAGTGGTACCTAATGAACCCAGGGTGTCAGCACTCTCAACCTCTGGACACCTCCCTGCCTGTGATCCTTTGCATAAGATCAGAGTTCCTCTAGTGGGCCCAGGCCTGTGCTCTGAACAAGGGACTTCCAGTCACCCTCTGTCTATCAGACCAGACCATAACTACAGATGCTTTGGACATAGCCTGGGGTGCCCACCTAGAAGGCAGATGCATGAAAGGTCTCTGGGACACTCAAATACTACCCTTGCACATCAACCAAAAGGAAATGATAGCAGTGCAAAACTCTCTGGCATCCTTCAAACCCTACCTCAAATCAGGGGTTCTTCTCATAAAAACAGACAACACCACAGTCATGTGGTACATTAACAAACAGGGAGGGACTCACTCTTACCCCCTGTGCAAACTAGCCATGAACCTGTGGCTAGCAGCCTCATCCATGAGACTACATCTTATAGCCCAATACCTACCGGCATCAACAACACCCTAGCAGACCACTTACACAGAAACCTGCTGGACCCACATGAATGGCAAATCCACAGAGACATTTTTCTGCAAATTACCCACACATGGGGGACCCCCCAGGTGGACCTCTTTGCCTCTCATTTAAATCACCAAGTGCAGAAATTCTGCACCAGGGAGTACCATCACCTGGCCTGGAAGGTCGATGCCCTGACCTTCCCTTGGAATACCCTCTTTGTGTATGCATTCCCACCCCTTCCTCTCATTCCAAACGTATTAATCAAGATAAGTGAGGAAAAAACAAAAGCAATACTCATTGCCCCAGATTATCCCAGACAGCATTGGTACCCACTGCTGCAGAGTCTATCTCTCCAGCCCCCCTGGCAGCTACCTTTGATACTTCACATGCTACCCTGGGGGGAGGGGGGTACAATTCTGCACCCAGACCTCCAAACACACAAGATCTCAGCAATGCTTATCCTACCATAACCAACAAGGAATCTTTGCTAAGCAAGCAAGACCTTGACATCATCACAGAAGCCAGAAGGCCCAGCACCAGAAAATCTTACGCTGAAAAATGGAAAAGATTCTACCCCTGGAGCCAGTCCAAGAGGGCAGACATTCATCTGCCCTCCATTCCTCTTATTCTAGATTATCTGGATGAGCTTCTTAGTAAGGGTCTCTTCTTCTCCTCAATAAAGATCCATCCCTCTGCAATCTCAGCACACTTTGATACAGAACAGCCATTGTTCTCCCACCCTCTTATCAAACAATTCCTTACAAGAACCTCTAATATCTGTTATCCCAGAAGACAGCCCACCCCAGCCTGAGATCTGAACTATGTTTTTAGAAAAGCTTACTGTGCCCCCCTTCGAGCCTGCAGCATCCTCATAATTAAAGTACCTCTCTTGGAACACTGTCTTTCTCCTGGCTATCACTTCAGCCAGGAGAGTGTCAGAACTTCAAGCTTTAATGGCCATTGAGCCATTTATCATCTTCCATGCAGACAGGGTCTCCCTGAGAACCAACCCCTCCTTCATGCCAAAGGTGGTTTAGGATGTTACCCTCAACCAGGCCATCCACCTGCCCACCTTATTCCCTAACCCTCAGAACAAGGGGAAAAGGATACTGCATTCTATGGATGTGCACAGGCAACTCAGATTTTATCTGGATCATACAAAGACATTCAGAAAAACTGACCATCTCTTGGTCAGCTTTAAAACAGGGGCACAGGGGAAACCAATATCCAAACAGACCATTTCCAAATGGATAGCACTCTATATCCAGTTTTGACACTCCTTGCATGGAAAACCACATCCTAGGACCATCAGAACCCATTCCACTAGGGCAAATTCTACTTCCACAGCATTCCTTAGAGGGGTACCCACCAAAGACATCCTGTAAGCTGCCACATGGATTTCAGTCCACACCTTCACCAAGCATTACCATCTGAATCTATGCTAGGGCTGGGTTTGACTCTGCAATTCTGCAGGTCATGCTCTCCTATTCTTAAGTTTCTATCAACCTTCCACGCTTACCATAAATGTAGATGTTCGAATGTTCTCCCTGGTGCAGTCATGCTACCCTCTCTCCTTCCTCCTGATATCTGCTGTCCTTAGAGAGACACATATTTCTTTGGGGGTCTCTTACCCCAGGACTACTAATAATTATTAAAAGTGGACTTCTTTGGTTGGCTAACGCAAGAAAAACTGAGGTAAAGGTGTTGCCTGCTCTCCTTTATAGCTTGGACGACCTGACATCACCCAGCAAGCAACAGCAGCTGATGCACAAAACCTTGACTCTGGTATTCAGACTGACTGAAGCTACCACAGCATGGATAACCCAGTGGTGATGACTGCAGCAGTGAGAACACTCAAACATCTACATTTATGGCAAGTGTACACAACTGTGCTTTTCATTTTAATTGCCTCAGCAATATATAGTGCAGAAAATAAATAATGCTTATCACAGTGTAAGGTGAACAAAACATGACTTAATTTGGCACAGAACTCATAAGCTGCTCCTTAAGAAAAATGTACACCAGTGACAAAGACTCACATGTGCATGTAGTTCTAAACCAGAGAGGAGGAATGCAGAAAATAATTTTAGTAGATGTAACTGCAAGAAAAGGAAAGATTGTACCTGAAATGTGAGTAAATGAGGACTTAATAATAATGGCCCCAGAACATGGCTTCAGCAAGTGAGTGGCCATAGTTAAGGCTGTACAGAGGTCACAACAGGGAATGGGGTGCTAAGCTATCCTAGATTTAAAAAAAAACATGATCTGTGGTGGTACTGGGAACTTCAGCAGCATCTCAGTACATATAGTGAGTACATTCTGAGAGGAGGAGACAGACTTTTTTATTTTAGTTGTTAACCAATTTAGAGTGCCAATCCCTATAGACCTTTTTCATACTCTGGCTAGGAGGATTGTTTATTTAACTGACTTACTTAGAAGCACACAGTAGGCAAATAGAAACTGAAGGAATCAAACCCTGACTACAGAAAGCACCTTGTCAACACAAGGGTTTTTAGACTTAATCCACTGCACTAACTACTAGATAATGAGTTGTGTACTCCGTTGACTGTTAATCCCATATATTCTGTAAATCTGACCTTTGGCAAGAATACCAGTAATTTCTGTTCAACTATTGTCTGCTTAGCTGAATTTAAAACTCTTGCAACCTCCTTTTTATGTATGTGAAATTTGACAGCACCATTTCTGTCCTAATCACTGGAGTCCCCTTGTCTGTAATGACCCAAAGAAATGACATTTACTTATATTGTTTGGCACCTGGAGTTCAATTAAGTTTTTGACTCCCTTACTCATAAAAGACAGACATCCAAGCTGTGGATAATGGAACAGCTAGTGAACTGACTTAAATGTATAAAACACAAGCTGGGTAGTCAGGATAGTAGTTTTACATACAGGACAGGTTACAAGTGTGTTGTTTCAATCTTATGCCTGCTGCCCTTGATGTTATCTGGATCAGTGAGCCTGTTTATTGATGACACGGATATTGGGGATGGTAACTTCAAGGAGGCTGGGCTGTAGGAGTTGCTGCTCAGGGTCTACTGTGTATCCTCCAGTATATAATATTCTTTATTGTGTGTTCATTTTTCATCATATATATTTTCAGTTGCCAGTGTAGCTTTAACCTTGTTCATTTAAATTATGCTTTGAGGATTGTTCAATGTCATCTCCCTCTCATTTTCTCTCCCTCTTAGGTTTTTATCTTTCTTTTTCCTACTTTCATTTAATGATAACCATAATATGTGCTCTGGGTTTTTGCTTGTCCTTGCATGTATATAGTTATTATTTATTTATTTATGCATTTATTTATTGACATTTGATTACTGAGAAAGTCCAAATGAGTATTAGTTGATTTTCAGTGGAGGCTCAGGGTAAAAAAAGCTCCTACGTATTCCAAAACATTTTAAGAACAATAACTGTTCAACAACATGACCTCTGTCAATGCAGGAGTAAACCAGGTGCCCAGTCTACATAGTTACAAAGTATCCACTGCTTAAAGCCCACTTGTCCCATGTTACCTGATTCTAGCACTGTAGTTAGTTTAAAAACATGTTACTCCAAGATTTCATTCAGTTTGCTGACCATCCAGTGCAACATTAACAAGTCTCTTTGTGGTTCTTTATAATATCATGTGCTGGTCACTTGATAACTACTTAATGCAGCGTCCAGTAGCCACTTGTGTGCCTGCCCACTGTAGCACTGTGTAGTTACTTGGTGGATATCCACTGTAATATGTGCTGATTGCTTGGTGGCTATTCTGAGTAATGCTCACTCATCCCTGAGGGCTACCCAAGGCAGTATGTGCTGGTCACATGATACATACCCATCGTAACATCTGCTCATCAGTTTATGGCCATTTCTTTGCTACAGTTTGTTAACCAGGTAAGTACACTGATCTAAAGTTCCTTTTCCTATAGGCAGAAATCTACAGTAATGTGAGAAAATAGGAACAAAAAGATAATAAGCAGCGACGTAGAATGAAACTGTTAAATATACTATTTATATCAATAGCTTTGGGGCAGTCGTTCACTGTTACACAGGGACCTTACAAAATAAATTTGCACTGACTGCATTTTCCACATCATTATTCCAGTTAATTTTCTGAATGAGGCCTTCTTGTAATTGTTAAAATAATGCTTCAATGTCCATTTTATTTGTTTTTCTTTTGTGTGTATGTATGTATGTATGTATGTATGTATGTATGTATGTATGTATGTATGTATGTGTGCAGGCCTGTGGTCCATTTTTCTATAGGTTTATAGGTTAGAAGTCAAAATGAGCCTGTTTTTTTCTTAATAACTTCTGTAACAGTTTTAACAACACTGAAATAACTAATGGCCATAGCCCTTGAGAACTCGTCACCCTTGGATTCATTTTCATTAACCATATTCCTTTGGATTTCTTCTCATAATGTCACATTCTCTGTAATATTCATAGGGTATCACCTGTGTTCTTTAAAACATTCATCTCTCTGTGAAACTGTTCATCATCATAAACTAGATAAACTTGTCATCTGTTCCTTAATTACATTTTGTTTCAACCACCTATGGTGTTTACTACCATAACTGCCATAACAGAGAAAGAAACTGGAGTATGTCGCCTTTCTTAAGAAAAGTCAGAAAACCCAGAGTTTAGACTTGACAAGGGGATGCTATAACTACGATGTTAAGTGTGTACTTGAGATGAGCGTAAAGTGGCTTGTATGCAATTACCTTTATTGGGAAGGCATGGTCTTCCCCGTACTACTATAAGGGGAGTGTGTGTGTGTGTGTGTGTGTGTGTGTGTGTGTGTGTGTGTGTGTGTGTGTGTGTGTGTGTGTGTATATATATATATATATAGAGAGAGAGAAAGAGAGGACGAGAGAGAGATATTCACACACACACACACACACACACACACACACACACACACAGACACACACACACACACACACACACACACACACACACACACACACACACACACACACACATATTGGAAAGACTGGTTGAAATGGATGAGGTAGAAATCACTAAATGAATTTGATAGCACAGAGACTGGTGTAAATCTTTCAATAATAAAATTAGGCCTTAGTCCCCAGTGCAATAATTTTAACTTATTAACTATGCTCTCTTTCTACTTAGCAAAATCACTAAATATGTTGTTTGCTTTCTGCCTTCTTATTCTTACTAGTCATTGAACTGCTGTCCCTCTTAGTCAGGAACAGCATGTCAGTCCAGGAATGGGAGCTAATAGGGTTAGGAATATGTATATTTGTATTTGCAGATGATTGCCTCTTGCTCACAGAGAACCCTAAAGAGCATATAATGCACTTTTTTCAATATATTGTCAGAGTTCCATATGGCCTTGGGCTTAAAAATGAATTTAAGTAAAACTAAACTGTTCCCAGTTAACAAGGCTGCAGTAGAGCTAAGTAAATGTGACTCAGTCTCCCACATTACCTGGTGTTGGGTCCCTCCAAAGTACCTATGCATGCGATTAGCCAGTGATATCTGGAAATGCTAGATCTGAACTGTAGCCCTTATGGAAAAGTCTTTGCATTCTAGGAGGAAACTTCAGTTCTCTTGGTGGGGTCACATTTCAAATGATATTTTACCCCAAACTTTATTATCTATTACTACACCTCACAGTGCCATCTTTATGTCAGTGGCTTAAGAAAGTCAGACATGTGATGATTCATTTTATCTTGGATGGCAAAGGCAATGAACTCTGCAAACCTCTCTTCTTCCTGCAGAACAGTAGGGGGCTGGGCTGGACCATTGGATACCTGCTGTATGGCAGAGGTGACAGCGCACCTTCCATATCTAGATACATCAGGAGCTGTTCAACCATTGTGGGGGATGTTAGAGGCTAAGCTTCTTAAGAGTACAGCAAACAAAGCTAACATTTGTTACTTGGAAGCACTACTCCTCCATCTATGTGGCTGGCAATGGCATACTTTAGAGGTAGCAAGTAAGGCCCTTAAGAAACTCTATACTCATTAACCTCTTGTTAGGTGTATGGCATCTGAAAGTGTGCATATGGGGGAGCCCCTACCTGAAGGTAGGCAATGAGCCCCTTTCCTGGAAATACTTACAAAGAGTACAGCGTCTTCACAATATGAACACCTCTGCCTCACTCCTTTTCTTTGTATCCTTTGAACACATTCAGGATATCTTTAACCTTCACTCTATGGACTTTTGAGAAATGGTTGCAATTAAGGCATGGCTTCTATCAGTCCCCTTAAATGGAATGTCAGACAGGGCATCATACTACCATACAACAAGTTCTAGTAGCATGGGGGTAGTACTACCCAGATAAAGACTTCAAATATCTACTTATTACTATCTAAGTTAGGGTAGACAACACTGAGCAGATGTTACTGGACCAGTCTAATAACTTTAGAGGAGACCTTGGCCAGTCCAACCTTTGGGAACAATACCTCCACCTCCATTTAGTTTCTAAAAAACATAGGCTTTGACACATCAAATAAAATTAACTTATAAGGCTATTGGACCCCAGAAAGACCAACAGAGAAAGGATATAGCCGCTGTAGACCATGTCAAAGCTGCATGTGGTTACTGGCAGATAACATGCATAAGTTTTGGGAATGCAAGCTGGTTAAGAGTCTGCAGAGTTATACAGTGGGAATGTCATCCAGAATTTTTTAAACAAATCTCCGGGTTACAAACCATATTTAGATATTAGCAGAGTACCCCCTGTGTAAATCTAAGGTCTACCCAGAAACTCTGGCTCTTGCATGTATCAGCAGTAGCAAGGCTTTGCATAATATTTGACCTTCTGTCCCCAAACTCTTTCTATCCAAGTTCCGTGACATTTAATAAGAAGATAAACAATACTTTTGAAAGTAGGGAGGATGGATGGATGGATGGATGGATGAACTGATGGATGTGATGTACAGGCTCCTTAGTGACTTCATACAGTGTGTGGGGATGGAACAGTGGTGATATATATATATATATATATATATATATAAACTTTGGGAAGAAACAAAAAAAATATATTTAGTTTTGGGATATACACACAACCCTATTTTTTGATGCAATGTAACTATCCTTTATTTCATTTTGCATTAGTTTTACTAATGTGTATATGCATATTAGAGAATGTTTTATCATGCAATCATACCTCTCAACCTCCTAGTGCCAGAAATCTGGACAAAGCCTGACAAAATGGGGGAGGGGAGACAAGGGCCCAAAAATAGGCAAATATGTTAAATATTGATCTTATAAGCTTAGAAAGTTGCTAGAGCAACAGGGTTTGTTTTGACATACAGTTTTCTGAAGGATTTGAAGTCTGAAACTCAAATGTATGTAATTATTTACTGACTTCAATCCTCAGATCATTCCAGTGATTTGCCAGAAAACCACACATTTTATGAGGAACAGACCAAAAATATAAGGCAAAAATCTGGACATTCTGTGAAAATCTGTACAGTTGAGAGGTATGCATGCGATGAAACTACAGACGAACAGAGTTTAGTATTAATGAATACATTATTCACACATGATATTAGTCCTGCCTCATGTATGTCAACATCGTTACTGCTTCTGTATTATTGTATGTATTGTGTTATTGGCTTTGCCAATAAAATAAATAAATAAATGAATACATAAACTAACTAACCAAATAAATAAATAAAATTAGGTCTTAATCTGGCCCTGTGATATAGAGGGATAATGCTCTGACTATGGACCATGTAACCTGTGCTTCATTTATTACATGGGGGGCTTAAGGGGTCAGGTGTAGCAGGAGGTGCTTGAGTGGCTGATGCCAAATCAAACATCGTCATGGGAGGGAGGTGTTTTGGCCCTTTGTATTGGTGACACTTACTGCGTGGTATGAAAAACACCCATGTAAGTGCCCAGGCAAGCTTGTGCTCTTGGGTACATTTGCACTGCTAAACTGGGAGAGGTAGGTGTGCATGGGACAGGGCATGTCTCTCCACAGTTCAGGTTACTGTTATGGGCTAGTCAGCCTCACATCAGGAGGTAAGGGTAGGCCACTCCATAAGGTCCAAAGGATGGACCCCTCCCTATCACCCAACTGTTGCTACAGGAGAAATATGCCAATTGGGATTCCTGGGCAGGAATGACGGGGCCATAGGTCTCTCACCAAGCCTGAGAATTCCTGATGTCTACCTCCATAGACTGAATGACAAATTGGGTGTAAAAAAACAAAAAACAAAAAACTAGCATTTTTTTCAAACAATTTTAAAGTATTCCATTTAGCAAATGGATTAAAATCCTCAGGGCCTGAATGACTACTGACATAAGGTATATACTGAACCTAACTAGAGAGAAAGAGAGAGAGAGAGAGAGAATAGATAAAATATACGTAAGTGGTTTACCAATGTGAAATGAGATGATTTTCAGAAATTTGGACTATAGGTATTACCCTGTGTCTCTCCTTATAAATAAGCAGTATGTATAGTCAGAATTGAGTTTATTATTGCTATTATTTTTTGTCCCCTGTGCAGAAGACCATTGCCTGACACCAGTGCCTCTCCTTGAGCTTTGATGCCCGCTGTCACTCCTGACCTTTCCAGACCTAATCCAAAACTTTCCCATTGCCTGAGAGATGATTGAGGCATCCAAATATTATTTCACTCTCTAAGTCATAAGGATATTTTATTTATATTCCCTTCCTGTTTTCCCACCCCAACATCGAATGCGCCATGCACACCATTGGTATATGCTAGCATCACATGGGATACATATTCCAATAACACTTCCAGGGCTGTCGTCCCTGTTTATGACTCCTCCCTTCCCCCTAAGGGAGAAGCAAGCTGGTGAAACACCACTGCCTTTCCAATCCCCCCCCCAACTAACTGCTCAATATCCAGGGTCCCTAGCTGAACCTAAGTTGCAGTCATGGTTCTCTTCATCTTCACCATGGAACCAACTATGATTACACAAATGGTATAGAATCAAAGCTTAGGAAGATTTGCACTTCGGACAGGGGTTTTGTTATTAGACTACTTGATGAAAAGAATGAAATACTGACAAAGGTAAGCAAGTAAGTAATAAACCCTTATCAGCGTTTCATTCCTCTTTGTCAAGTACTGAGGATGTTAAGTAAGTATTCATTGTTTGCAAGCAGTCCTGTAACCTTGAAGAGCCTAACCCAATTTTCCACTACCCCAGAGCACTGTCCGGATAAGTGACATGCAGAGGTTAAAGGAATCACACTTTGCACTGAAGATATCAATTTGTTAAAAGCAAATACGCTTAATCTTCTCTGCTACCTGCCAGACATTTACAGATGTTGACTGTAGTATTTCCAGATTTAATAGAAATAAGATTCAGAGCTACCTAGCTCTTTACGATTACCTAGACCATCTGGTTTTACATTACGTGTTTTTTTTGTGCTTCTTATTAGATTATTTTACTTGTTTTCACAGAAAATAGATTTGTTCACTTTAACTAGTGTCCTAGTATCACTTCTAAGCAGTAGGAATGTTTGTAGAGAAAGGAAATGCCTCAGGCTTCCATCTGGTGCCACGCACTTACCACAACTTTTTATCATAGCTGAATGTCCTTTAGCAGTTCATGGACACTGCCCTCTATAAAAGCAATTCATTTTTATTGGGTGAATTAGATTTTGGACTAGAAGGTCGTTTTATTCAGTACAGAAGGTCTGTTTCAGTATCGGCACATCTCTACAGAAGTGTTCATTTAATGTTTTCTAAAATGCCTTGAATGAATTCTTTTTCCTCATTGAGTTATTACATGGATTATTTTATTTTTTAAAGACCAATGAGTAGAGATGAGGAATCACCAAAAGATTTGTCAAGGTAGAGGTGATTGTGCTTCTATAAATACAGCGAAAATTAAAACATATAATGAAGCATAAAACATATAATGAAGCATCTTGAATGAGGAAGTGGGTCAGAATCAGAACTGGCAAGGGAGGCCAGTGCAGCTGACATTAAGGTCACTTCAAGTGATAACACTCCTCTTGCTGTTTCAAAGTGAGAGGGTATTTAGGAGTGGACTGTACATTTGAAGAATGGGGAATACAGACAGAACGCAGAAAGATTTTTGTAGCCAAGGCAAATGTCAGTTGTGCATAATCCACTTAACAGTTGAGGTATCATTGTAGTCTGACTGTGCTTTCAAGAAGGTGTTTCAGCCCTCTTTTAAAGAATAGCATGCAACTCTTTTTAATGTTCTCTCTAGAAATAACATTAATAAGGTCTGACAAGCATTTCTGAGGAATGGGGACAGAGAATTATGTTCCTTTATCTAGGTTTTGAAGACAGATATTATGTCAGACTTATAAGATGACAGCTGTGCTTGACTCATTACAACCTAGTGATGCCTCTAGGCATTTCTGTAGTTATATCCTACTGATCCTCAGATATATTTTGTTCATATTTGCATTAATAATTGCAAAATCACAGTACATTCAAGGTACAAGAGGGTTTCATCTTACAGTTTAAATGATGGCAAGCACGTTTGTATTGATATTTTACCTATGTAGTGCAGCTAAAGAAATATTGAATATTCTTTGTATGCTGTTCATTTGTAGTGTAATCATTATTATATTTGTCTAAATATTTCACCAATCAAGTGACACAGAAAGAACTGCTTAGACTCATATGAAAGCTCTTCGTTATATGAAGAAAATGCTGTGCAGTTTCTTGTTTCTTGCTTGAATGAATACTGAGATATTGCAAAACTTTCATACAACATTACAAAAAGTAATATTTACTGTGTTTATTGTGGCTTATAAAATCCAGTGTAAGACCTAGAAATGAATGAATCCAACCACGGCAGAGAAGACTTTGTGTTAAATGGTTTGCAATTTACAGTTTTCTAGTAGCATGGCTCTAGAGACATGAACATTTGAACTGTGAGGTGATAACATCATTTGTTTAAAAGGCTCAGGCTACATCCGTTGGACCTTAAGAGTACAAAACAACAAGCTCTCCACTGAAGGTATAGATTTATTTTTTAAGCTTTCATAGTTATGCAGGAATTGATTACTTTATTTAATTATAGTGGCAAAGAGGAAGCAGGTATTAGTTATTTGTTAAAGTGCTTAGGGGTAGTGTTGTTGGTGAGAAGGTGGTGGTCTACAGGATGAATAGGACCTGAGGTCAATTCATTACCATTTGTACAGCCAAGAAGTAGAAGAGGCAATAAAGCTATATTATAAAACCAGTTTATTTTAAAGATGTTCAATCAAGTATGCTTTTAGAAATTGTTTTTGTCTTCTTCTTCTCTCTTTCAAATTGCTTTATTAGCATGAGTTACTTGTTGCATTCTGTTTTGATGATTTATAGTGAAGAAATTGTGTTTTTTCTTACATAGTTTTGCAACAGATTTTTTGTTTGAATGAAGGATTAATAGCATGCATTTAATGACGATAATGAAGGGATGGATAATTTTGGTATTTGTTTGCTGAATTACATTGTAATAATTATTGACTATGTGTCCCTGAATAGAAGAGGATAACAGAGTTACACTTGTATCAGCAAATGTTCCTTTGTTGACTCCTCACTCCTCAGTTACACATGTACAATGTATCACTCAGCTCTCACAGTGACTTTTAAAATAATATGACTCAGTAATGAGGTACCCCCTGCATCTTATCATACTAACTACAAATCTAATATTCCCTATTTTCAAGCTAAATTTCAATGTATGATCTTCCATTCATCCATCCACAACCCCTTTTTCCATTTTTCACATGGGGTCAGGGTGTCACTTCAACAGTGACAATCATCTTGACCCAAGGTTTACACAGCCAGTTAGCTAGCCCTTCCACAGTAGTTCTTTCACACCACTCACTCGCATGCACACTCACACTTATGGCCAATTTAGAGTGTCCAATCCACCTACCTGCATGTCTTTGGGATGTGGGAAGCAACTGGAGCACCGAGAGGAAGCCCACATAAACAAAGGGGGGACATGCAGACTCCACACAGAAGTCACCCCAGATAAGAATTAAACTAGACTACCTCTTGCTGTTAGGTGACAGTGCTATCCACCATGCCAATGTATGACCTTCCAGGGCTGAATTCCTTCCATCCCCACTTTCACAAATTTGAATATACTAAATGTGATCTCACATCATGAGGTAAAGAGAATATTTGGTTGGAGAGTAAAAAAAGTGCCCTTTTTATCTCTGAAGTGGCCAAACATTGAAATGAGGCACTCAACTAACCATCTCCATCAGTAAACATATCAGCTAGATGCGTAGTCAACAAACTGTCAGCATAAATCAGGATCTTGTAACCAGACATCTGAAGTATGCAGGTTAGCACTGCTGATAGTACTAAGACAGGAAGTTTGTACAGAGGATGACTTTATGGGTTACTAAGAAGCTGCTACTTCTACTGTCCACTGGGCTAACCAGTGAAAGGTCTGCTGCATATGTGTTAATGTATGGTATGGCCAAACCTTAAAAGACTGGCTAGGTATGTGACTGCTCAAGAAGAGATGTTTTAAAAATGGTAGAATTAGAGGAGAGAGCACACAGGGAAAACCTGGGATTTTCAGCTGCATCAGCAAAACCAAAATGAACAGACTGTATTCATTTTATGAAAATGCAAATAAACAACTGAACTGGAATTCCACAGCAGGATCTGTTAAATGAAAGGGTACATCTTGCATATGCTCCAAACCTTGCTATTAGAAAGCAGCCAAGACCTCTAATACTAAAGATGCAATCCTATCAGCAGAAGGAGTTGATTCTGACAAAACTGTAGCAGAAGGACAATGTACTAAAAGCTGGAGACAGTAGAGTATTTGTGAAAAATGATTATCCACTGTACACCTGGCAGAAGAGAAGCAGATTTATCCCAGCCATCACAGAATGCTGAGATGCAGGTGTGAGAGTCAAACTGATATATCCAGCTGTCCTCATAATATTTTTTTCCTAGAGGATCAAAGTAATTTTTGATGCAGAACATGCTAAGGAGGAAATACAAAAGTTTGTACAACAAAAAGTGAGCTATCAGACAGAAAGGGATTCTGCATCTTTTTCTTCTAATTATAAAGCTCATAGACAGATTGCGCCAGTAAAACATTTTCCAGTGTTCCAAAGGGGAAATGCTTGAGAGCAGAGCAGAGGAAAACATAGAGAATTAATTAGAAGAACCAGGAGTACATTGGAAATGAACCAGAAACTGAAGATGGGAGCTGGAGATCAACAGGAAGAAAATCAGCAACTTGGAAATTAATGAATAAATGTGGGATTACAAAGCATCAATCATATTTGTGAAATATGGTTGAACAAGAAAAAATGGAAATGTTATACTTTTCTCACTTTGTTAAACTTGTAGGGGACTTCAAAGCACATGCCCTACTTCATGTCATTAATGTCTGGAAAAACATTAAGGAGAGGGGAAGAAGAAGGAAATAAGTTACTGTAATAAAAAAAATTGCTCTTAGTATTTTATAAAACACAACATATACTGCATGTAATGCAGTAAAGCAGTATCAGTTATTTATGTGTGCTATAGTAATACTAAAGTAAACAGATGTAATTTTCCCTTCCTTCTTTTTTTCTTATTTAGTTTTAAGAAATGTAGGCACTGCAATGTAAAAAGAAGAAAGCCTGGACAAAAACATATTGAAGATAATCTTAGATTGTTGAGGTGAGAGATGGGTTGTAAAAGTATACCGAATATGGTATAAGTAAAATTGATTTGCTTTTTTCTTGCTTTTACATAGGGGAATGACTGGATTAAAGCAATTGGGTTGATCTAACAACAAGTTTCAAGGGGAAGCAAGTAAATAAAAGAACATTGAATATAATGAAAAGTTTTCCTTTAGCAAATAAATGTTCACAGAGCAACATGAGAAGCTTGTAGCTGAAGGCAACTGTGTATCTGGTTCTCATGTTTCTATGGAGACAAGCTGATAAGAGGGCAATAAATACAGAATACTTTGTTATTCCGATGGCTAAAAGACAGTGTTTTGTGAAAGCATTCAAGTTGTTTTCTATATCTGGGAAAAGAATAAAGATTAGACAAAAACAGACAGCATTTAGTGTAAGTACAAGCACATGCTGTAGTATGCATCTTAGAATGGATAACCTTCATTATAGGTCAATTAAAGCCTGTGAGTGTAGCAGTCATTTTGGGACACTTGTTCCTATTGGGGGTAAACTTCATTATTTGAAAATATACATTATTATGTGTGTTTGTATTAAATTAATAGTTTATGAGGGTGTTCTGGGTTGTGTTTGTTTTATGTGTGAGGGTTTTCATTAAAACAAAAAGTCTTGTAAGATGTGACATAGGTTCAAATGGATATGACAATAAACTGCATAAAATATCAACCTGCCAACATTACTGTGTGCATGTAATACAAAAGCAAGCTGAAACTAGACATTTTTAAAAAGCTGTTATACATGGCAGGTGGCATAATAATGTCTTATCACTACTAACACTTTCCATATTATCTTTGCATGTGAATAGTCTTACAGGTATATACAAAAAAGAAAGAGTAGTGAACTATATTAAGATGTGCAGAATGCAAATGGCTATGGTACAGAAGACACATTTGGAAAGAAATGAGCATGCAAATTTAATAAAGAAAATATTTCTGGATGGTTATTCAGCGGAATATCTGGGACAAAGGAAAAGAGGAATGTTTATATTAATTGCTAGAAGAGCTCCAACATTGATAGAGGAGGGAAAAAAACATAATTGTAGGTTTGTAGTGCTAAAGGGTTACTTGCAAGGGAGGAGGATTACATTAGCACACATTTATAGTCCACTTAAAACTACAATAATGGAGCTTAAGAAAATTATGGGTGAAATAATAAGCTTTCAGCAAGGAATATTACTTATAGCTGGGGATTGGAATTTGATTTGCAACAGGGAGGATGTATCTGGGTGGCCTACAAGGGAAAATATAGTGTAGGATGGTAGATTTTTGAAGAAATTTATGACAATATTTGGTATGGAAGATGTGCATTCAGTAGTAAGAGTTTGTTGAGAATGTACATATTCCTCAAGGTACAAACACTGGGCTAGGTTAGACACATATTATATTTCACATGAACATGTGCATTTAATTAAAAGTTCTGATATGCATCCAATAACTATCCCAGATCATGAGCCAGTAATAACTCATTAGTGTAGCTAGGTCAGGGTTACAGAGGCAACTGCCCTGGGAGCAAAATGTTGGTGGTGCAATTAGCTAATTCCAATCTCTCTTTAAGGCAGTAATGGCTTTTAAAAGTTGGTATTGCATTTGTGGTCAAACCTGAGTGCTGTAGTGCTCAGTGTCAAGGCTAAACTGTAACAACTGCTTGTATTAGCAGTTTGCTACAGTTTGTTTTTCTTTTTAACTAAAACCTGAGCACTACATGCAGGCAGGTTATAAACTGTAGCAACTGTTTGCTAAATTTGCTAAAGTTGAACATAAGACATTTTTAATTAAATAAGTTGAAGGAGGGTTGGGGTAGGGCACAGAAATGGGAACTGAATGGCTGGAGCAGGAGGGAGGGGCTGTGTGGCATGCATCTGGCTCCCTGCTTCTTGGTTTGTCAGTAGAAGGAACATCCTTTTTTTTTTTTTTTTCTTTTCAACTTTAATGGAAGTGGGGCATAGATCTAAGGTTAATAAGCTGATGATTGTGATCATCTTATTACAATGTAGTGCTTTTTTGTCTTCACCTGAAGATCTGTGGGGTGGGTACTGGTCCAGGGCACTGGTTGAACCAGCTATACTTCTGTAATAAGTAAAATAAAAATGTAGGGTAATAAAAATGAGGCACTAGGACTTCCTGACCTATGTGTTAAACAGAGAAGAATTTAAGGAATAGGTAGTGGAAAATATTAAGGAATTATTAGGGTAGACAGACATTTCTTCAGAAAATATAGCTAGGGAGTGGGATAAAATGAAAGTGGAGTTTAAAAATAGGGTAGCAATAAAAGTAAAAGAGATAATGTTAAGAAGTAATGACAAATATTAAAGTATTGCAGTACAGGGGGTATCTCATAGAACAAGAAAGTCTCCTCTTCAATTTTTCCCTTGGAACTAGACAAACTTTCAACTTAAGCACTCCAGCCATTCATTTCTCAGCCCAGCACTTGCTCAAAATTTATAGCAAGCACTTATATACCCTAGCACTAGACCCTCCTGTACTGTACAGTAGGAAAAGGCTCTCTATTCGACCTTACCAGCCATCCAGTAAAACAGTTCACTATACCTATCCAGGCATGTCCAAAGGGCAGTTTCAGGTGCACTCTCCAGTCCAACTGGTGAATCGGGGTATTTTGAGGCAATGTTACAACTGCCTCATGTACACAGACAACCCCCTCCTCCTACCATCAGACAGTAATACATGCAAGAGATGCAGTTATACAACCAAACTAGAGGCTAAGCTCTCTCACCCCAAGACTAGATCAGACAGTCAAGAGGAGAAGGGAAACACTTGCATCACACCATCAGTCTTACACAGACCCCTTAAACCAGCACCGGCAAAAAACACATATAAATACATGGAAACATACTCGGAGTCTCTAAATAAAAATCTGCAAAACCAACAGAGACCTCCAAAGCAAACATCCAAGCAACATCCACCCCCCAACAAACCATGAAACACATACTTCACAAAACCAGTGTGCCATGCAATCACAGCCCTTAAGGCAAAATAACATACCCAACATACTAATAATAGGTGACTCTATAGTCAGGCACACTGATGTCCCACTCACTAGGCTGAATAAGGAAAAGGTTACGGTTAGCTGCCTGTTCAGTGCCAAGGTCCGCCACATAACACAAGCACTCAAGTCACTCCAGAACAAGTACAAATATGACTCTGTCATTGTCCATTGTTGGTGTGAATGACCTGAGCCGTACCTCCCTGGACTACATGGAAAGAGACATGGAAGAGCTCTCTGATCACGTAGCCCAGGCCAATATGACCCTGATTCCAAACACCTCCACAGCTTCACAGCAAAAAATACGTAACAAAACACAAGTCCAAGCACTTTACCAGTATTTTCCTTTATTAGCAATGCGATCTGGTACCTCGGCCTTTCGTCTTCAAGGGATCACAAAAAGTGTATGCTTAAAGCACATTTATATACACCTTACAAAGCAATTAGCACAAACAACTTAATCAATTCATTCAATTATTCAGTCAACATTTCCTCCCCATTTTATATTAGATTTAAACATTTATCTTATTGAATTCACATATTTACTATCTATTTTGCTTCAATTAATTATACATTTTATAAAATAGACACATTTTATTCAAATTATTAAAAAAATATTATATAAATATGTTAATTTAATTATGAAAATTGGTTACATTAACTTATTTTAAATTACATTAAATTAAATAGCCAGTTCCAAATTAAGTCCAAAGGGCTTTAAAGTTTTAAATTTCAGAATCATTTTTGTCTCTAATTCCAATAATTTTTGAGAATAATCACTCCCTCCCATGGAGGAAGGTTTACCCAAAACACAAAACTTCAAACTGCTAGGAGATCCTCCATGTTTTTCAAGGAAATACTGCGCCACAGGACTTACTTCACTACAATTTCTAATATCTCTTAAGTGTTCTAAAACACGAATTCTAACCATTCTTTTTGTTTGCCCAATATACCAAACATCTTTACAAGAACAACATAAAGCATAAACTACACCCACCAACCTGCAGTTGAAATAAAATTTGGGATTAATAGAAGTACCATTAACACTCTCCACATTCATCACCCTATCACACAAACTACAGTGTCCACGTTGATATGTACCCAAAGTAGAATTCTTAATTTCATTCCCTTTCATAAAACTATAATTTAATAACTCTTTTATTTTCTTTGCCCTTTTATATGAGAAAGTAATATATTCGGGGAACAAACGACCTGTTCTCTCATCCTCCTTAATTAAATACCAACATCTCATCATTAGTCTCCTTAATTTTTCTGAAAATGGGGTAAATTTCGTAACAAAAAATTATTTTTCCCCAGCAATATCTTCTTTCTCAATATATTTCGGAGCTACCACTTTTTCCATAGTACATCTTTATTTATCAAATTTCCAAGGACCCTCATTTCTTTTCCCAAGTTGTCTCCTTTTATACCTAAGTAGGAGATCTTTATTGTACCCCCTCTCACTTAATCTAGTTTCAACATCATTCAGTTCATTAATTTTCTCCCTCTCGTCACTAGTATGATCACATATTCTTTTAAATTCACCTAGAGGTAATGAACTTAATAAGTGTTCTGGGTGCATGCTATTAGCATGTAAAAACATATTGACCGCAGTATTCTTCCTAAATGGTCTAAAACCAATTTGTTCTAAGTTACTGTACAGTGTTACATCCAGAAAATTAATTCTCTCCCTATTAAATTCATGAGAGAAGGGTAATCCATGTTCATTCATATTTAGGGTCTCAAAGAAATCCAAAAATTCAGCAATTTCACCCTTACAAATCATAAAGAGATCATCAATAAAACGTTTATATACTATAACATTATTCCTGTAGAATCCAGTAGGTAAATAAATTGCTTTTCAAAGAATCCCATATAAATAATAGCATATGAGGGCGCAAAAGCAGCCCCCATAGCTGTCCCTTTCAGCTACAGGTAAAATTCATCATTAAAACAAAAATAATTATGGGTTAAACAAAATTCCAAAAGGTTCACAATATAAGTGGTCCTGGGCCCACCTCCCTGCATTTCCATCACTGCTTCTAATCCCCATCCCCTACTAATGTTGGCATAAAGTGATTTTACATCAATAGTTACCCAGTAGTAATCCTGACACCACTTCACCTGAGAAATTTCATCCAACAGTTCCTGAGTATTAGAAATATGTGCTGTGATTTTATTCAAATATTTTTTCAGGTGAAAATCCAAAAAAATATTAACATTACTTAATAGAGACTCTATACCTGATACTATCAGTCTGCCCAGAGGTCTTTCCAGACATTTATGTATTTTTGGTAGAGCATAAAAAATAGGTGTTCGAGGTTTCTTTATAAACAATTGTAAAACATCTTTTCTGTTAAAGAAACCTAGATGTTCGCCTCGCTCCAATAGGGCTAACAATTCATTATTAAATTCTAACACTGGGTCTTTTCTTAATCTTTTGTATTCAGCAGTATTATTTAATAAATCTGTCACCATTTCACAATATTTTAACTTATCGACAATGACCCAGTTTCCACCCTTATCAGCACATTTAAAAATATAATCTTTTTTCAACTTAATCAGGTTTTTAAGCGCCATCCATTCCTTCTTATTTAAATTATACTGTGTCCTACTCTCATTAAATTCATCCAAAGCCAAGGAAATTTCCTTGAATAAAACTTTAAAGAAAGCAGTAATCACAGGTACTTTAATATTGGGTATAAAGTTACTATCTGATGCCAGTTGGGGTAATTTTAACTTTCCATAACCAGTGTCTAACAAATCAAGATGCGCTATCCCTTCATTAGTATTATGCATTTCAATAGTATCAGCATCATAATAGTCATAATCATATTCATATTCATATATGGACAAATTTAATAACTCATCCATTTCACAATTTTCAGATGCTTCATCACACTCAGAATTAATCACATTCACAGAAACATTTTCAACATCAGTAGCAGTTTTGTTATTCTGGAAAAAAACTTTTAAATATAATTTTCTAATAAATGTCTTAAGTTCCAGAAACACATCTCCAATGGAGGGAAAAAAAGTAGGTACAAATTTACAACCTTTAAGTAAAACATTTCTCATATCATTATCAAGAGACAAATTCGATAAATTAATAATAAATAATGTCCGTACATCATATTCACTCACAGTGAAGTTTTCACTTGAAACGGTTCCTGCCCTTCCAACCGTTTCTTCCCCGATTGCTTTTGCTGTTCTGAAATGAATTATCGGTTCTCACAAGGGCTAATGCACCATTTGTGCCTTCACTTTCTGAACCAACAAAATCTACAGAATTCGCAAAAGTTACATTTTTGTTGTCAAAAGTTACTCCATCCTGTTCCCCTGAAGACACTGAAATGCTCCGTCGTTTTTGCACGCCCCTTCTAACCTTCTAAACTTTGACCTACTACGTGTAGGCTCATGTTGCCAGGAGAATAGGGCACCAGTTTCGTAGTCATTGATATCCCGTAACAGTTTATTATCACATAGCCCAGGCCAATATGACCCTGACCCTGAGTAACATCCTGCCCTCACCAAGAATGATACCAAGGTATAAAGAAAAAATTCTCGATATCGACAATTGGCTAAGTTTCTGGTGTCATTCAAAGGGGATCCAGTGTCTGTCTGCCTGGGATGACATGCTCGACAAGCCACGCTGCTTCGCTAGAGATGGCTTGCACCTGTCACCCTTAGACTTTCGAATACTTGCCAAGGCTCTTGCCACCCCCATAGTGCCTTTTTTAGGCAAGGCTCAAAAGACAAACCCACCACCATAAATAGCACAAGTAACAAAAAACTGAGGGTAATGCTACTAAATGCCAGAAGTGTAAACCTCAAAATGCATGCACTCGAGGCACTCCTCAGTATGGCTACAACTCATACCATACATTTCGGCCACAGAACCCAAACAGAAAAACAAAAGGCGGGGGCGTATCCATATTCATCAAGGATACCCACACCTCCAGGTTAGTGGCACAGCACGATGCTTCAGATATCATCCACGTGCAACTAACAATGGGCAAAACTGCAATTCAAATTGTAGCTTGCTACAGATCACCCACCATGTCCCAGGACCCTCATTCCGTGTTTTTGGAAACACTGGGAAACATAAAGGTCCTACCAAACACCCTAATATTGGGTGATTTCAATTACCCAAACATTAACTGTGAGAACTACTCATGTACTAACTCCCTTGCCCAACATTTCCTAGAATTTATAAACTCAAATGCCCTGGTTCAACTGGTCAACACTCCCACCAGAGGTGACAACATATTGGACCTGGTCATCACCAACATGGGTGACCGGTGTTCCACACCAGAGGTCAACCCCTTGCTTGTTAGATCTGACCATAAACAAATCACTTTGGATATCCATATTCCGCTCCCACCCCCGGACAAGAAAGCCACCATGAAAACCTTTCAAAAGCAAACTTCACATTACTTAAGATCGAGGTGGAAAGTTTCAAATCCCCCATGCTGAAGGATAACACTGTTCAAGCTGGAAAATCCTTTACCAATGCATTCTACGGGCAGCTACAAGAATTCATGGATTGTGCCATCCCAAGCAAAACCAAGACTCACTCCTCCAAGAAAAGGAAACCAGTCTGGTGGACTCCTGCCATAAACAAGCTATACAATAGAAGGAGGAAACTAGTACAGAAAAGAGTAAAATCCCAAGAAGGGAAGACATCCCTGATCAGTATCAGCACAAAACTATGATCCCTCACAAAATCATCCAAGGTGAGCTTTGAAAGAAAAATTGCCAAGGACTCCAAAGATAACCACAAGGCATTCTTTAGCTATGTCAAGAATCTAAGTGGCAATGCTCAGATCTGCTTGGAGTTAGTGCAGAATGGCACAAAATACACTGAACTGACCGATATTGCCAACGTCCTGGCAGGCAGGTTCAGCACAAACTTCACCCCCCCTTTCACCCCCAAAATGGCCCATAACCATACCAGAAGAATGTACAGTCCCTGAAATCACAGACACTCAGGTTAAAACAGCCCTCTCCAAAGCCAAAAACACAATATCAATGTGACCGGACGGTGTCCCAGGCTGCATCCTACATGAGCTCAAAGAAGAACTAACCCCTCACCTAAACACACTGTTCAAACTCAGCCTCTCTACAGGCTACATACCCATAGAGTGGTGCACAGCAATGGTTATTCCGCATCACAAAGGTGGAGCCACAACAGACCCCGGGAACTATCATCCTATAAGCCTGACTAGCTTGGTCTGCAAGGCTATGGAGCACATCATCATGGAACTCATTAATAGAGACATTGGGAACCTCCAAACACTGGACCCTACCCAGTTTGGCTTTGTTAAGGGCACATCATGCCTCCTAAACCTGGTGAACTTCTTTGAGACAGTTACCAAGGCTATAGATGAGGGAAAGATGGTACACACAGCCTACCTTGACCTTGCTAAGGCCTTCGACACCATTCCCCATTCTGGTATTATAGACAAGCTCACAAACCCCTACATCACAAGATGGGTTGCCACCTGGCTCATGGACAGAACCCACATGGTGAGAGTTTCGGGAGCTAGGTCTGACTCTAAACCCGGTTACAAGTGGCATTCCCCAGGGCTCAGTCCTAGGACCCCTCCTGTTCGGCATATACTTCTCAGAGGTACAGGCAAGCACAGGAGGACTATGGCTGACCAAGTTCACAGACAACTGCAATCTAGGGGCTATAATTGACTCTCTGGCTGACACAGACATCCTCCAAAAGGGTCTCACTGAGACGGATGCCTGGTGTCAAAATCATGGCCTCAAGCTAAATGCCAAAAAATGCATAGTCATCCCCTTTGGAAAAAACAAAGTACCCACAAACTACCACATAGGTGGTAGTCCCCTAAATATGGAAGATGTAATAAGGGATCTGGGGACCCAAGTAGATAGTAATCTCACCTTTGATAATCACATTGCCAAAGTGGTTAGAAAATCCTTCTATGTGGCCCACCTAATCACAAAAGGGTTCGCATCCAGATCAAAAGAAGTCATTGTGCCCCTCTACTCATCACTCATCAGACCCATCTTAGAGTACAATGCCTCATTTGGGATGTACCTTACAAGAAACCTGTAACAGCTGGAAAGACCACAAAAGTACCTCACCAAGAGGATCAATGGCCTCAAACAGATGCCTTATGCAGCTCGACTGAAGAAACTCCAGTTGTACTCAGTTGCATACCTCCTACTAAGAGGTGATCTCTGCCTGACATACAAGGCCATGTCCAACTCAGAATTGATGGACATGCTCCACCTAAAGAAAACCTTATCCCCTCGAGCCACACACTCTAGGGATCTAAACCTCACCCCAACAATAAATAGGACATGCTGGAGGGATAGATTCCTGTCCCCGAGACATCCCATGCTTTAGAACAAGATTCCAATCTACATTAAGCAGAGCTCCTCGCTAACACTCTTCAAGAGAAACCTTGACGAGTGGATGGGAAACAGAAAGTTTACCCCGGGGATCAGTTCAGTGGCTCTGCTGGACAGAGGCACAGGGAGCTAATCTAAGGGGGCGGTGAAAGCCAACACATTCTGGCTAGGCATATAAATGCCTTTGGGCAGATAGCCTAGTACCCACCTATGAACCTAAGAAGAGGTGCAACTGCAGAGTGCTAAATAAAAAATAAGGCACTACCTGGATACAGATTGGTGTTAAAAAGTTGGTTTTTTTAAATGACTCTAGAGCACAAAAATGTTTAGTACAATGGCTCAGGTAACCGAAAGAAAAAGGGGTTAATTCAAGCTTAGGAGTCCATAACAAGGAAATAACTAGTGACCCGTAGAGCTATTAGAAATATTCCAGAAATTTTATGAAAAAAATGTATAAAGCAGGGAAATGTGGTAAGCAAGAAAAAGTATGAATAGAAATGTTTATGGAAGAATTAAATATGCTCAAGTTAGAGGTAGAGGAGGGTCAATTACTAACAGTTAGGACAGGAGGAGATGAGATAAAAATGGTGATGTGTAACCAATTTACAGAAACATCTCCAGGAATAGATAGTATTCCTGTGGAAGTTTGGAAGCTAGGAGGGAAAAACCTGATAAATATCTGGAAAATTTTGTTTAATAGTATTTTAAGAGGAGGAGAAGTACCAGCATCCTGGAAGAAAGCTGTGGTAGCTGTAATACCTAAAGAGGGTAAATATCCATCAGATCCAGATTCATACAGGCCCATTTCAATACTAAACCATGATTATAAAGTGTTTATGTCTATAATGGCTAAAGGAATGGCAAAAGTGATGCCACAATTGATGCATGTGGATCAAGGTGGTTTTGTGGAGAGGAGGCAAACATTTGACAACATTAACGGAACACTGGTGATCCAGAGGGAAGCAGAATATAAGAACATACCACTGTTGTTGTTGGGTCTTAATGCAGAGAAAGCATTTGACAGTGTAAGCTGGGACTTTATGAGCAGGACAATGGAAGGATTTGCATTCCCTGACATGATACTAAGGTAAATTAGAAGGCTATATGAGGGGATTGGAGGTAAAAATTAAATTGGGGGGGGTCCCCTCTAATAAGTTCTGTTTGAAGAGAGGAACCAGGCAGGACTGTCATCCTTCTCCTTTGTTATTTTCACTATATTTGGAATAACTGGCAAAGAAAATAAGGGACTCAGAAATTCAAGGATATAATTGGTATGGTAATCAAGAAAATTGGATTTATTTGCAGATGATATTATTTGGTACCCGGTAAAACCAGAAAAGGGCATTTCAGTATTGTGGAACATTCAAAAACAGTTTCAAGTCTTTTTGGGATACAAAACTAACAAAGATAAAACAAAGGCAATGCCTGTAAACTATGTATCCACACACAAATTGGTTTAGCGATACTCATATTTATGGGGACATGATAAAATCAAATACTTAGGAGTACGGGTTAAAAAGGATTCTGTTATGGCAGCAAAGGATATGTGGGAAGTGACTAAACACAAGATAATAGAAAAACTAAGAAACTGGAAGCTCTGTTTAATGTATATGACCAGAAAGATACAAACAGTGAAAATAATTTTATTAATTTAGTTTTATACACAGGTCAGGCACATTTTGTGAAGGAAAAGAATGTGGTGAGTGTGGATCAGGAACAAACCATCAGTAAACCAAATCTAGCAAAAAGAAAGTACAGTATTGTACCTACCATAAATGTAGATGTTCGAGTGTTCACCCTGCTGCAGTCATTACACTTGGGTTATCCTGTCGTCAGGCGGTCCCGCAGTTGGCCAGATTTCCAAAGTCTTGGTCCGACGTCGGTTGCAGTCGCCTCATCCCTGACATCAGTGTGCCAGGGGTACATATATTGCAACCAACGCCATTTTCTTCAGTTTTTCTTGCCCCAGATGTCAGGTGCCCCCAAAAAAGGTGATCCAAATCAGTACCCAATGGTGTGAACACTGTACAAACACAAAAACCCTTCAGCTATAAGCAAATACATCAATAAGGCATAGCAGAGGATTAGCCAGTAGATCACAGGGGTTGGAGGGAGGGTAACCTGGACTGCAGCAGGGTGAACACTCGAACATCTACATTTATGGTAGGTACAAAACTGTACTATGTTCATCGTGTTACCCTGCTACAGTCATTACACTTGGGTTGAGTCCCAAAGCTAAGGTAGGGTGGAGGCATCATAGAGGGTTAGTGGAGGCAATGAGGCCCTGCAAAACTGCAGTGGCGAAGCCTGCCTGGACTTAGAATAAAGAGGTAAGTGATAGTGTTTGGTGAAGGTGTGCACTGAACTCCAAGTTGCATCTTCTGAGATTTCCTTGGTAGGAACCCCCCTGAGAAAGGCTGTAGAGGTAGCTGTTGCCCTGGTAGAGTGGGATCTAATGGTAGGAGGAACTGGTTTCCCATGATGGGTGTAGAGAATCAGATGCAATGGCTTATCCATTCAGAAATGGTTTGCTTGGATATGGCCTTCCCTTGGGAGGCTGTAGCATAGGAAACAAAGAGCTGGTCAGTTTTTCTGAAAGCCTTAGTTTTGTCCAAGTAGTAACAAAGCTGCCTGTGAATGTCCAAGAAATGCAGGAGTCTCTCACCTTTGTTCTGTGGATTGGGGTAGAAAGTGGGTAGGTGGATGGTTTGATTTAGAGCTACACTGGAAACCACCTTAGGCATGAAGGAAGGATTAGTTCATAGAGAAACTCTGTCTTGATGAAAAATGAGGAAAGGTTCCACTGCCATAAGTGCCTGCAATTCTGAAACTCTCCTAGCAGAAGTTATTGCCAGGAGCAGGGCAGTCTTCCAAGATAGGAACTGAAGGTCTGCAGAAAAAGCTGATTCAAAGGGAGGTAGCGTTAGTTTTTCCAGAACAAAATTGAGGTCCCATGTCGGTGTAGGAGCTCTTCTAGGTGGTCTAATGTTTTTTGCCCCTCTGAGGAACTGCCTTAGGAGAGGATTTGAAAATAAAGGTGGATTTGTGTCATAGTGAGCTGAAATAGCTGAAGCATGGATTTTAATTGAGGAGAAGGAAAGTCCTTTATGCAACATCTCAGCTAAATACTGCAGAATGTGAGGCATATGAGGCTGAGTTGTGTCTTGGCCTTTAGCTTGGTTCCAGGCAGAAAACCTTTTCCATTTGTCCGAGTAAGCCTTCCTGGTGCTTGACCTCCTGGCTTCTAGAATAACATCCAGCACTGCTTGTGAAAGAGGGGCTGGTTGGATGCTTAATTGATTTGCCTATGCAGCCAGGTTTAAGGTTTTGATCTGGCTGTGTAGAATCTGCTTGTCTTGCTGCGTGAGAAAATGAGGTATTTGAGGCAATATCCATGGTGGGCTGTGCACCATATTCTTCAATAGCGGGTACCAGTGCTGGCGTGGACAGTCTGGGGCTATGAGAATCATTCGAGGTTTCTCCTTTTTGACCTTCAAAAGAACCTTTGTGAGAAGAGGTAATGGAGGAAAGGCATATGCTGTCAGGTTTTTCCAACAGAAGGAGAGCGTCCACTTTCCAAGCTTGATGGTGGAATGTCCTTGTACAAAATTTTGTCAGCTGGTAGTTTTGAGGACTGGCAAACAGGTCTATATTTGGTAGGCCCAATCTTTGAGTTATCATTGTAAATATTTGTGGGTCTAGCTTCCACTCGTGGGGATCTTTGATGTTTCTGCTTAGGTCGTCTGCCAATGTGTTTTTCTGTCCTGGCAGGAATTGAGCTTGTAACTGGACTTGGTAGGCCAGAGCTGTGTTCCATAAGATTATTGCTTGCCTGTAAAGAGGGTAGGAATGTGTGCCCCCTTGTTTGTTTATGTACCACATTACTGTTGTGTTGTCCATCTTTATTGCAAGTTGTCCAGGCTGTAGTAGGTCCTTGAAGGCTGTCAGAGCTTTCTGTACAGCTAGCATCTCTTTTTGGTTTATGTGCAGTTTTCTTTGTTCTGCAGTCCATAGGCCTTGAATGCATTGCCCTGCCATGTGTGCCCCCCAGGCATGGTCTGAAGCATCTGTTGTAATAGTTTGCCTGGGTGAGGGCAAGGTGAAAGGCTGACCCTTGTTGAGGTGACATGCCTGTGCCCACCATAGAAATTCCTGTTGAAGGCAAGTAATGAGAGATATCTCCGTGTCCAAGCTGTGGCTGTGTTGAGACCATACGTTTTTTAGGTACAACTGTAATTTCCTCATATGCAGTTTTGCAAATTGTATTATCAGAATGCAAGATGCCATGAAGCCCAAAGCCTGCAGAATTTTTCTTGCAGTTAATTGGGTCTTTGTTGCCATTGTTTTGAAATATTGAGTCAGTAGTAATTGCTTGTCTGGTGTAAGATAAGCCTTCTGGGCCGTTGTGTCCAAGCTGGCACCCAGGAATGTCATTTTCTTGTGAGGGTACTAGTTTTGACTTCTTTTTGTTTACTGTGTACCCCAGACAATTCAGTAGTTGCTTCACAAAAGCCAGATGTTGTAAGAGAATGTCTTTTCTTTCTGCTTGAATGAGGCAGTTGTCCAGGTATGGATATATTTGAATTCCTCTTTGTCTGCAGTATGCAATTACTGGTGCCAGGCATTTTGTGAATACTCTGGGCGCAGTAGATAAGCCAAAGGGCAGTGCAGAGAATTGATAATGGGTTGAACCTGCAATGAAACAGAGGTATTTTCTGCAACTTTGTCTGATAGGGACATGCAGGTATGCCTCCTTGAGGTCCAACGTTACCAGCCATGCTTCCTTGCCCAACATGGGAAGTAGCTGCTGTAGTGTTAGCATCTTGAATTTTGGAACTTGTAAGTAAGTGTTTAGAATTGAAAGGTCCAGAATTGGTCTCCAAGCATTTTCTTTTCTGGGTATTAGGAAGAGTCTTGAGTAAAATCCTTGGCCTTGCTCTTGAGTTGGTAGCCTTTGAATGGCTCTCATGGCCATGAGAGCTGTAATTTGTTTTTGAGCCTCTGCCCTTTGATTTTGTGGCAGGTGTGGCATTCCTCTTTTTATTGGCAAGGTGTGAAAGTGGAATCTGTATCCTCGTAAAATTATGTCTAGTACCCATTTGTCCTTTGTGACCATGTGCCAGTTGTCTGCAAATAGTGCTAGCTTTCCCCCCAGGGGGGCTGACAAAAGAGTTTTGTTTGACCAGCTGAGGTGCAAGTCATTGAGTTTGTCTTCTGGTGGGTTGAAACCTGTCTTCTCCTCCCTTCTGGGTTGGAGTGCCCCATTGGCGAGGTTTATACTGAGCTTGTGGTTGTCCTCTGCCCCTTGGGCGCCTGTATTTACCCCTCTGAGGCCTGTCAGTGGCTGGAAAGGACCAATTTTTTGTTGGCCAGTTTCTGCTGAAGCGAGGGGGTTGTACTTGTAGGAAATCTTTGACTGTCTGCATTGATTTTGCCTTATCTTCCATTTTCTTTAAAACTTCTTCTGCTTTAACACCAAAAAGAACATCCTGCTGTAAGGGAGCATCTAGTAGTTTTGCTTTAACATGATCAGGCAGACTTTGTTCCTTTAACCAGGCATGCCTACGTATAACTGATCCGGTGACAGCTGCTCTGCAGGAGGCCTCTAAAGAATTAAACCCACATTGCAAGGTATGTTTCCCTACCTGCTTGGTGGCATGCAACAAATCCTGTACTTCTTTCAATTCAGATTGTTGAGGGAGGGTGGTTATCTTTTGTTTTAACTGAGAGATCAGAAATTGCTGATACTTAAGCATATGCAATTGACAGTTTAGAGCTCTCATAGCTAAAGTGGCTGAGGTGTAAACCTTTTTCCCCCATCTATCTAGTGCTCTTGAATCCGTTTCAGAAGGTACTGGATTTTTAGCCATGGAAGCCTTAGCCCCCTTGGGACCCTGGGAGATAGTCTCTGGGTCAGCTACTGGGCTTTTGTAAAGAAATTTGTGGGAATCAGGTACTCTGTAGTATCTGTCAGGCTTGGCCGGAGCAGGAGGCAGAGAGTCAGGGTTGAAACTGGATTCTAAATAGACATCATCCACAATGTCCAAAACCGGAGGGATGGCTAGAGTTCTGTGTTGGGGGAGTAAAAGAAACTCTCTGAGCCTTTTCTTGGAATCAGAGTAATCCTGACCTTCCCAGTGAAAATGTTCCCTCATAGTGTGTAAAGTTTCCCCAAAAGAGTAATCTTCTGGAGGGGAAGCTGAGGGAATAGAGTCCTCAGCATCAGAATCTTCATAAGGAGAGAAGGAACAGTCTTGGTCCTCAGAGGAATCCGAAGAAATAGACAGTTGATCAGAGGAAGCAGATTCTTCCTCTAGTCTAGGCCTTTTGTCAGGAGGAGGCTGAGAACCCCTGATAAGAGAAATCAAATCTTCAGCCATCTTGAGCATCTGTTTCTTAGGCATAGGGCTTGAACAGGAGACTGAAGTGAAGCCTTTTTCGGTTTGGAAGGAGTCTTCGACTTGGAAAACGTTTTGACTGAAAGAGTCGTCAGTCTGAAAACGCCTTCAGAAACCGATGGCGTTTCAGAAGCACCAACGTCCTTGGAAGGTAAATCGTCGGTAGGGCCTGAAGTAAAAGGCTCCGTCAAAATATCTGTAGCGGTCTCGGTTTCTTGAACTGCGGTAGTCAGAGGCTGTGTCAGAGCCTCACTGATAACCGGAGAACCGGAGACCAGATCAACCGAGGCCTCAGAATCGGGCTTAGACCTGGGCTGTCGATCCTTATCCCTGCGCTTTTTGTGCACGCCAGTAGTTGGAAGCTCCAACGGCATGTTATAATTAAATTTTCTGCCAAAAAAGTGTCGTGCGAAATCAAATCGTCTTTTAATAGTACGTTTATTAAATCTAGCACAAAAACGACAAGAAGTGACGTCGTGGTCATGGCCTAGGCAAGGTATGCAATAAGAATGAAAATCCTTCTGAGGTATTTGCTTCCCACAAGAAATACAATTGTTAACTTTTTCTGACATCGGTCTGAGGCAAGAAAAGTTTCCCCAATGGGGTACTTAGCTTTATAGAAGACTTCGGTCTGAAATTCGAAAATCTCAGGAGTCGGCCGACCGGCACTTGCGAACTGCTTCTGCTTCGGGCACCGCGTGGCAAGAAAGACTGAAGAAAATGGTGTCAGTTGCAATATATGTACCCCTGGCACACTGACGTCAGGGATGAGGCCACTGCAACCGACGTCGGACCAAGACTTTGGAAATCCGGCCGACTGCGGGACCGCCTGACGACAGGATAACCCAAGTGTAATGACTGCAGCAGGGTAACACAATGAACATCTATCCAACCAACACCGCTGTTAAAAACTTTAAAGAAAAGAAAACTATGACAAAAATGTATGATAAAATATACTGGTAAGCACTTTCACAAACGTAATCGCTTCATCAGACCATGCAGGACCATTTGGAATTCCTAGACATAGTAAGGCCTTGTTGAGTTTAATTCTGATGGCTACCAGAAAAAAAAACAATTACTAGAGAAAACGGAAATTAAAGTCTAAACCAACCAAACTAGAAGCAGTGAATATAGTAACAGAGATAAAAGAACTGGAAGTAGGATCTTTTTAGAAAAGGGTAGGAGCAAATTACATAGAAAGAAATGGAATTGTGGGAACAATACATGCAGAATAATGCTTTGGACGAGGAATGAGGTTTAACAGAAGACAGGAATTGATTGATCAATGCAATACTCAATTAACAATGACTGTATAGAAGATTATTTGTGATGTATAATGTTTGCAAATGAAAATATGTCAATATGGTTTGTTTTCATTTGTATAAATGTATGATTATCTATGTCATAAGTGATAATTTAATAAATATGTTTCTTGTTTAAAAAATAGACCAAAATTGCTTTTTTGAGTTCCACAGAAAATTTACCAAGAACATATCTTTGACTTAACACAACTATTCCATAGAAACAACTTTCACCTTCAAATACCTTGGACTATAGCTTCATCTGTCACTAAACTTCCATTTCCACATAGACAAAGGGAGAGCAATTAGGTGTACAGAGAATAGGCAGGGGGGGGCTGGAATTTACTAGAGAAAACTAAAAAAGGAACCAAAGTATTGGGAAGAAATAATTAGAGAGGGAAAGGTAATAGAATCGGAAGAGGCCAAGAATACATTTGGACTGTAGGCTAGAGATTGCCTTCTCTGTCAATAAATGATATCAGAGTACAGGCAAAGGGGAAGGAATAGGGGGATCCTAAGGAAAGACCAGCATTGGACCAAAAAGTTCTCCCCTCTTTTCTATCCCAACCAATCAGAGTAGCCATTGGCAAAGGACTTTTCCTTTCTCAACATGAATATGGAGTTCCAATTTTTGCTTCTACCTTCAAGAAAAAACATTGCCACACTCCAGACTATTTCTAGCAATAGCTGCCTATTCATTACAAATTCACCTGCCTGTGACCATCACTGTGCCAAACTAGAAATAGCCAAATGGTTATCCATAAAGCAAAGATCTAACCTACTTTTAGGATCCCAACTCAACAAACTATTCAAACTCCACACATTTACTCCCTGTGCAGTTAAATTTCATGAAAAAAAACCTCTTACAACCTGAGACAGTACTCATAAGCCATCCCGACTCTTGCTACTCCTAGAACCAAACTCCACAACACTGCACATTCTTTCTCCTTTCAGGCATCTATGATTTGGCAAGCTATCTCTATTGAAATTAAGGAAATCAACACTTGTACCAAATTCCGATTGCGTCTCCTTCAACACAGGACATATCACCTATATCCTTTCAGAGTCTCTTCTCCTCTCTCAAGATTTACTGAAGACTGACCCACTTTAGAAACTAATATATATTGTACATTATACTCTGCTTGATTGTACATTGCACCGTGCTTGTTTACTGGAATGTGTATATACATTTTTTTCTATGTAATTAGTCTGAATTACCCTGCTATTGCTTACGTTTCTGTATTTTTACAGGAAAGAAAACTCCAAAAATGGAATAAAGTGACTGGAAAAATAGAAGTAATTCTTCACAGATAAAAAAGTTCCAGGCACACACAGCTCCAGAAAAATCCAGTAACAATAAAATGGCAATGGCAATAAAATAATTGAGTGCTCAAATAAAATATAAAACACTTTAATAGTAAACGCTTTCACAGTTTACAAAACAACTGCTTCATCAGACTACAGAAGTACAAATAACAGACAGTTTAAATACAAATAATAAACCAATCACAGTTCAAATGCATCGTCTCATTAGTAGTTAAAGATATACAGCTTAAAACACTACATTTAACATAAATTAATGTTTTAAAACAAGACCTTGATGAAGCAGTTGTTTTGTAAACGGTGAAAGCGCTTACTATTAAAGTGTTTGATATTTTATTTGAGCACTCATTTATTTTATTGCCATTTTATTGTTACTGGATTTTTCTGGAGCTGTGTGTGCCTGGAACTTTTTATCTGTGAATAATTCCTGTATTTTTGTTTGTGAAATATTTTGTATTTCACCCGGACTCAGCCTGAACTTGGTTAGTGTTGATCAGTGCACTATCCAATAAACAAATATAAATAAAATAAATAAATAAATGCACACTAGCACCCCTCGTTTTTGAATACCATCCTGATAGGTTAGGAGGGTCTGTGTGAAAGAATGATTATTCTGAGGGGTGGAACAGTGGTGCTGCACTTAATATTGTTGGCTCACAACACTTGATTCTTTAGTTCAGTTCATTATGGATGCCTTCTATGATGAATGTACATATTTTTCTTTGTCCGCATGGGTTTTCCCTGGAGTATGTGGTTTCCTTACACATACAGAGATGTTTCATAGGTTTGTGTGTGTGTGTGTGTGTGTGTGTGTGTGTGTGTGTGTGTGTGTGTGTGTGTGTGTGTGTGTGTGTGTGTGCATGCGCGTGTGTGAGCCCATGCCACACTGGTATATTGGTGCATCCCAAAATGGTCTGGCATCCTGTCCAGAATTAGTGCTCTGCCTTACACCTATAGCTTGTTAAGGTAGATTTCTGCTACCCTGGACCAATACACTAAGGCAGCCATTACAATGGGCAATTCATTACACAATAAAGGGTATTCACATATAGTGGTTTTATATGGATGACATGATCTGTCTTCCTTTTTCAGTTCTGTCCCTCTTTGCTACACTGATAGTTACTCTTTTACCACACATTTCTTGAGTTTAAATTTATTTCTGTAGTCTGATATGTGGCTCATTTTACCTAAACACCATCTTATCCACAAACATTGCAAAACAATTGTGTGTTGGCTTCCACTGTGGCTTCTCCTTTGCTTTTCCAGTTACAGCATCTGGTATGCTCAGGATGTGGTATAACAAATATGTCTACACATTAAAGAGCTCTTCTTTTTGGATATACCATCTCAGTATCCCTTGCATAAATGTCTCTAGCAGTCCCTTCCCAGTAAGGACCACACTGACGACTCCATACTTTCCTCATTTCCTTATTTTCTCTCTGCGCTGTTTGAAAACCTGCTGAGATATACACTGAACTACATCAGTCATAATGGTAAAAGTGATCAGTTGTTTCAAATAATGCATTACTCATATTCATTCATTGTGGAATCTGATGCATGGCACATGAGGGTCTCTCCTAGATATTCATGCCACTCCAGAGTCTCTCCTAGATTTGCATGCCACTCCCGGATCTCTCCTATATTTGCATGCCACACCAGAGTTGTTTGTCAGGGTGTGTTGTCAGAGGATTATTTTTATGAATGCACAATGCATTGAAGCTTTTTGTTAGAACACCCTTACTTCATGCAACAGTCCTGTTATCTCTTTCACAACTTCATACTATTTCAACAGTCATTAAATAACACCAGCCAACCCTGATAATTGTTTTCTGACCTGCAGATGGTTTGTTTACGGTTCTTTGCTTCATTTGATTTCTGTCACAGTGCTTTCTGTAATGACAGTGACTACAATACCCGTAACTTTTGCTCCTTGAAAATGGCTAACTCTTCCATAACTTCTGTTTTTTTTTTATTTTCACAGAGAGGCTACAGCCAGGAGTCTTCCATTCCCAGCAGGGACAATGAGTTTCACACATTTTTGTCATGGCTAATTAACTGAAACTCTTTGTTTCCAGAACTTGAGATGCACATTTTAGATTTAGGCATTTAAATACAACAGAGCAGCAAACTGTTTCTCGTTTTCTGCTCTCTACCCCACGGCCAACCCATCCTGCTTGCCTTCTGTCACTAAGGATATCCATTCAATGCTCTGGCTTGCAAAAATAGATGAAAACGTTCACTGAGCTCTTAAGTCCCTCTCCACTCTGCCCTCCCCCACTGAGAGCAGCTTTAAAGGCACTGCGGAACACCCCCCCACCTCCCCCACTGAGTGCAGCTTTAAAGACACTGTAGAATGGTGATAAAGTTATTTCATCAATCACTTATTTTGCTTTGATAATGGAAACAAATGCCAATAAAAAGTAAAAAAAAACAGTGTTAACAGTGTTCCTGTTACGTCTAATGACATTTTCTTTCTCTCTGAATAGAAAATAATTCATAGTTGTAGCATTTTCCAATTTTTTTCCAGTTTTTTTTTTTTTTTTGTTTACAAAATTGTGTCAAAGGCTTTCATATATCATGCCTTTGCCTTTTAAGTTTGAAACATAAATAAATCTTCATTTCTTCCTACCTAATAATAACCCAGAATTCTATGAAATAAACATTTGTTGGAAGCTTGCTTCTAATTTAAAAAAGCTTTCAAAATTTCTTAGAATCTGGTGGGGGTGAGGTAAGAAATGGTACAAAAGTAGGGCTATGAATAACCACCACAAATGACTATGGATTACCCAGCATGACATATTACGAGCTGCAGCTGTAACTTTGCAGTGTTTTTGTTTTCAGCACTCAGAATGCTGGACAGCTCAAACATTCTAAGAAAAGCTGACACTGCAGCAGTCATGTGCCCTCAAGGCTGTGCTCTTGCATTTCCTGCTATGGTTCTGCTGAACTTCTTACACTCATATCAAACCTTAGAGAAGCCCACACCTTGCCTTCTGACAGGCAAAGAAGTCAGAAGTCAGCTGAGTATAACACCTCTGGAGCACTGCTGCATCAGATAGGCATACCAGTCATTGGGCCTGCCACTCCCTTCCTCAATTTTCTGAAGTTTAACTCCATTCTGCATGCATTTACTTTTTTTTCTCAACATGACCTTTATATGACAATGACATGCATGAGAGTTTTCTCACTTGAACAGCTGTGCAGAAACTCATCCCTGTGCTAGCAACGCAAACCTTGCCTGTGAAAAGGCACCTACTGTCCTGTCTACCAGAAAGAGACCAGGCTGCTCAAACTGCTGGTGGGTGGCAGCAATGCTCAGTAGGGTGTGCATTACCAGAGCACATTAGCACACCCATTGCATATTCTGTAGCACAAGGCAAAGCAAACCACGTTAAACACTTACCAAGTTACATCTTTCTTTGATAGAAAATTAAATATTATTTAGACAATATGACAAAGAAAGGGATGCAGTATTTATTTCTTGATGGGGAAATATATATGCATGCACATGTGTGTGTGTGTGTGTGTGTGTGTATATGTGCATGCAGACCCTACATTTTCAGCAGGGATAGAGGAAAAACATCAGGTCTGGAAATGAGTAACTACATGGAAACAAGTGATCACAAAATAGAGTTTTTCAGTCAAGTTAATAGGAAGTGTATGTTCTACAGCTTAGCAGGACAGTCTCCCAGTTATGTGAGAGTACCTCGAGAAACCTTTTACAGCCTGGAAAGTGAGTGAAAAAGAAATGGGGAAATATCAAAATTCGTGTCACAGAAAAAATCATGGCTACCTATTCCACAAAGGAGAATAACTGATTGTGTCACACATACTGAATGATACAAGTCCTGAAATTACTGCCATAGTTATGTTAAATTAAGCCAAAGGCAGAACAATACTCTGTGTCAGTCTAGTCTGCTCTGTAAATAATTATTTTTATTCCACTACCCTCATCCTAATCTTAACATATCCTAAGTCATCTTGAAAGCCCCTTAGAATCAATTGTCACTTTCCATTCCAGCAACTAATTCCAAAAGCCTGCCATCCTCTTGTTGAAAAAATGATTTCTTACATTTAGAATAAGCTTGGAACCCACCATATGCAGCTAATGTTCCTTCCTTTCCCAACTGTTTTTATTCAACTCTAGACTTCACTTAAATCTTTTAACATTTTGAAAACCCTGTCATAATACCTCATCCATTCTTGTTTCAAGCCCAGAAAGGTCTTACGCATTAAGCCAGTTCTGGTAAGAGAAACTTTCCAGCCGTACTAATTACTCCATGTACCTTTACCTGTGCCCAACCCAAGCCTGGAAAATCATGTATGGCCACTGGAACTGAACCCAGCTGTACAAATAAGGCTTAGAAAGAGACCTTTACAAATGCAAAGTAAGTCTATCAGGTTTAGAATCAGTGTTATTTGCAATGTATTACATAATTTTAGTTAGCTTGCTTTTGCTAGGACACTATTACAGTGAGATTAATTATAGAAAGATACAGAAACTACTACACAAATCATTTAGTTACCCGCTGTTTGCACCCCACCACAATACTAACCCCCCATCATTATGGTACGTCATGTGTAGCACCTTACACTTACCAAAACTGAATCCTAACTGCCACCTCTACACAAAAGCAACCTCCTTAAATTCTTCAATAAAATGATCTTTAACCTCCAAAGTGGTTCTCAGCTTTGTGCTGCCAGGAGAAAAAAATAATGACATCCATCAGTTCCTGTCAATAGCAGATATACATACAATAAACAGAATGAAAGTCATAGGCAAACACTGATGTCTGCTGTCCCTTACCCCACACACTTTGTCCAACAAATTACCCCTCATCTCACCTCTCTGCCTCCAATCTGGCAACTACCTTTCCACCCAGTTAATCATTGTTTCTTCCACTCCAGGACTTGTTAGCTTACTAATAAGTTTTTTATGGTAGACCTTATCAAAAATCTTTCTAAAATCCAGAAACAACGTATTTTTTCTGATAGCCTCCATCTAGTTTTCCTGTGACCCATTTATGGAAGTGTAAGATATTTAAAATAGTCACTTGTTCTGTTTAACAAATCCACCAGCCTCACCTACGTCTTGCCCAGCACTGATGTTCAACTCAAACCCTGTAAGTTTCAGGATCAATTTCACACCATGCTATATACAAAAAAAAAAACTAATCTATACTACATTTAGTTGGTACAATCTCACATTTCAAGAACTTAGTATAAGCAACTGACAGAGTGAAGGTTAACGCTGTTGCAAGAGTCTCAAAGTCTTAAAATTACTGGTTAGAATCCCATCTGATACTGCTGTTTTATTTTTATTTAAACTCAGAGAATTTCTACATAACTGGTTTCTCATCAGTGTTTTTTCTGTCCATCCACAGCAGACTACTCTCCCACAGCAGTACTGTGGTCCTACATCATTAAGTAACAACAGACACAAACAGAAGTTCATTGATTCATAATCTTCTCTTCTTGAGTCTCTTTTAGGTTCCTAGATTAGTACTAAGCTAACAGCCCTTGGGAGCCATTTTAAGCCTAGCCAATTATCCCTTGCGAGACTCAAACCCTGCACCTTGTGTTTGTAAGCCAAACACCTTAACCATTAGGCCACCCTTTCAACCCTTGACTTATTTAACCAAAGTAGATGTGTTCTTCACTTCTCCTTATCTAGGTATCTATAAACCTGACATCCACAATACCATTTCTAAATATGACTTTGCCAGTTTAGCTGCCATATTCACCCTTTGACTAGATTACAGTTCATTTCTGTTCCTTGCTTCTTACCTTCCATCTTTTATAGGCCTTTTCTTTTTGTGTGACTTTCCTAGTAAGTTGTATGGGAAACTTCTTTTTCCCTTAATACTGCCAACTTATGCAGGGAATCGGGAGTTGGTATAGTGGTTAAGGTGTTTGCCTCAGAGTTATAAGGTACCAGGGTTTGCTTCTCACATTTGAAAGGGAAATTGGCTATGTTTAAAATGTCTCACAAAGGCAGCTAGCCTAGTACTTACTATGAACCTACATCTAAATTGTCTTCAAGAGATTTTGGGTGAAGATTACATCCTTAGTGAGGGTGTTTTCCCAACCACTGGTTTTGCAAAGAAATAGGAGGCCAAATAGGACTCAGTCTTTCATGGCTCGAAAAGTGAGACAGATCAACTCACAGCAAGCTGTAGGCTACACATTCTCTTTAATCCTCACAAATGAGTTTCCTGTCCTACTCATTTTACCTGATTGTTCCACCTTCATTTTCACCATGTTCTACAAATAATCTTTTCATGCTACACAAATCCTGTACTTGTCTACCTAATCATTTCTCCCACCTTCACATCCCCTCACACCCACCAACTACATCATTTTGTTACTTGGTCATTATTTGGCATTCCTGCCTCCCTCTTATTCTTTCCTTAATATTGCATCCATTTTTGTGTTTTAGTGGACAAGCTGACAAAACATTTTCAGTTTACAAGCAGTCAGCCTGCTACAGATTTTAATCACTTATGATTTCCACCCTTTTATTTCCTCTTCTAATCCACACTTTTCCTTATCAACAGTCTGTCTATGTTATGCCCATATTAAGTTGTCTATATACATTGTCAGCTTACCAGAGTTCTTAAACTCAGCATACAACCTGCTGAAAAGCCAGCCTCTCCCCACTTTCCTTAGTTTCACCATTTTCTACTATCATCCTCCACCAACTCTGATTTCAAACCCATCTATACACAAAACCTTTATATTACTTTTAGCGCTGTCATTTCCATTCTTCTTAAGCAACTTACATTCAGCGCTACCTGTGGGACAGATGAAGAAATGAGGACAACACTGGGGGATAGACAAAGAAATTAAGACATAAGAGCAGAAGCCAAAGAAGCTCCAATTGCAGAAAAGTTCAAGAGGACAGTTTATGGTGACTTGGACACATGCAGAACAGCAGGAGACAATCTGGTGAAATTTTGGGACAGACAGGAAGAAGGTAAGAGGAAATGAGGGCATCCAGCAAAGTGATGGATGGACTGTGTGAGAGAAGATCTGTGACAGTCAGGTATGAGTGTCGAAGAAGGCAGGAGTGTGGCATTGAATCGAGAGAGTAGGTGACAGTTAACATAATAACCCCCCCATGTAGAAAATGGGAAAAAGGGGGCTGATGATGATGATGATTCAGCTCCATCCATACCCTATCCTCTGCTATCATTTATCTATCTGTCATTTAAACTCTCTCTCTCTCCCACAGCTTCTTCCCAAACTCTTGGTTGCAGACCATAACCTATCAAGCATGCCCCCCTCCCCTTCCTTTGTGCTTTGTTTATTTCATATCCCAAAACCAAGTATTCTCATATTTATAGTCCTGTCTTCACTTTTGTTAGGCAGTGACCCTTAATTCTCCACTCTGCCATTTAAAAGAAGCCATACTGAACTATGGTACATACAAAAGAAATACAAATATATGTGACTTTCTCCAGTAGTATATCACCTATCACCAACTCTGCACATTGGGATAGAATGAAGTTTTCCTACGTTGCAATGATCTTGGAATAAAAGTACTATTTAGCATGAAAATAGCTGTTTCATTACTTTTACAGATAAAGTTCTCCACTTGGATAACTGACCATTTTCCCAGCAGGCATTTATGCAAAGAAAATATGCAGATTGAACAGAATGAAAATGGTTATGGCTGGTAAAGAAGACAGTTACAAATCCAGTCATCTGAATTACATTTAAAGAAAGAAAATATATATTTTTTATTTGATAGAGTATAAGTGTATTCCAGAGATGGGGGATCTTTTGGAGAGAGATCTCCACAGCAGGTCCCCTACGGCAATGTAGGCTTAGGTCTCTGTGATAGCTGCAGCTTTTTTGAACATGCAGAAGGTTAGGGGCAGCTGTGAGTTACTTGTTGCCTTGTAAGCCAGGCATAAATCATCATAATGCTCTCAAAAACAATCCAAAAAGGACAGAATAGAATAACAGAGCTTTCAGACATTCTGTGTAGCTTAGGTTGCTCATAATTATGTTTGTTTCTGGTAAGGCAACACTTGTTTTTTTTTTTCTTGACAAGACATGTGCTTGGATATCTACACACTAAAGAAGGCATTGTATTCAGTTATGGGACTAATAAGGGACAAGTAGGGTGTAGACTATAATTTCCTTGGCTATTCCATTACTGATAATTCTGCTAAGCAAAAGGAGAGTTCATTGTCCACATATATGGTCTAGACTGAGATAACTATATCAGTTTAAAGGGGAGGTATCTTTTATGTCATAGTTAAAGGTGTGTTCTTATTTGCCAAAGATTACAATGTTATATTTTTTACTATTACACTATTGTCCATGATCCTGTTACCATGAATTTGTACTGGCTAGCCCATCTCAGACTATATCCATATATATATATATATATATATATATATATATATATATATATATATATATATCGGTACCCTAAGAAAGACCGAAAACCCGCAAGACCGACGCCCGTAACCCCAAGACCAAATACACAAAAGACTAGAAGACCGACAGACCACAAGTGCGAAATTCAAAATTGCGAGCAATCAACACACATACAGTACACACATGCACATACACACAGTGTCCCCCCAAACCCAAACAAATAATCCTACACTATAGTTAAGCAGGGTGGCAAGCACCCCTGCACCCCCCATGTGGGGGGCTGTGCCCCCCCTACTTTAATATTCTAACTCCGAGATCACACAAACACACACACAAGGCAAACTCACACCCACACATTACAGTCCCTTTCACACACACACACTACAGTCACAACACACACTAACACACACAAACACAATTCACACTAAAGCCCCTCACAAACACACTTACACACAGATACTTACCTAAACCACAACACCAGAATCGCTAACTCAATATCCCTTAACATCGGGAATTTGAATTTTGTGCTTCTGGTCTTTCAGTAATGTGGTGTATCGGGCTTCTGGTCTCGGTATTTCGTGCGTCAGGATTCTGAGCGTTCAGTCTTTCATAGGGGACCCATATATATATATATATATATATATATATATATATATATATATATATATATATATATATGGATCTACTTCAGAATGTCGACCGTTCAGAATGCCGACTTTCATATGGCCGACACCATATGATCAACATTCCGAAAGGCCGACATCCTGAAATAGCAGCAGTTACCTACCTGTAAACATAGTAAAACTGTGTTATGCAGGGGGGCAAGCACCACCTGCTACTTAAATATTCGCACTCCAAGATCGCACTACAGTGCAGAAAAGGGGAATCTCCCAGTCCTGCACTGTAGCGGGATCTCTGCTATCATTTGTCAGCCTTTCAAACGTTCACTCATATGATGTCGGCATGAGTTTCGAACATTTGAAAGTTCAAACAAATGAAGGGCTCCTATATATATATATATATATATATATATATCTGTATGCCATTTGTAATATTAATGGAAGCTCTGAGTTTGCAGTTATCAGCGTACTTAGTCAGTCAGAATCCTCTATTTGAACTTTAAAGTCGGGAAAGTGTAAACCAAAAATTATCAGTGCCAGAATGCATAGCCATAACTAGGTCAGGGTGAGGGGTGGCCACTCTAAGTGCAAACTGATTGAGGATGTGACCTCCAGGAGAGATGCTGAGGGAGTGTAGTGCCGACATCAATTTATGAACCATGAGGATAATACAGCTTTGTCAGTAGTAAACAACTTGTTACAAAAGCACAAAAGACCTGCTTTTTTTTTCTTTTTATGTTCCTCAATTTTAAATTGAGTGGAAGCACCAGCTTGCAGAACTGTACAGAGTACCAGATGAATTATCTATGGTCCTGCCATAATGGACCTTTGAGGGAAATCACTGGTAACAAGTCTTCTTGAGGAAAGTGTGCCACCTACCCAAGTTGAATGGGTTATGTCTGTCATCCAGTTTGATATGCAATTAACAATGTAAGGATTAACTTTTAGTTGGGTGACTTAGAAATGACTCTAGAATGTGGGATACTGTCAATGGCTTTTGCAAATTCCAGGCAAACAGTGTGCACTGAATTGCTTTTGTATAACATTTCATTGACTCTTTTTGAGAAATCATCTAGGTTAGGTATAGTGGATCTGTCTTTCATGAACCCAGACTGCCAAAATCCTTCTTTCTCATCATCATAATCATAGTCATTCTCATCCTCACCAACAACCTTTTCCCATTTTTTGCAAGGGACAAGGTGTCGCTTCAGCTGTTACCCCCTATCTCATCTCAGTGCCACACTCCTATTTTCTTCAACAGTCGTGCCTGACTGTTGCACGTCTTCTCTCATATGCAATCCATCCATCTCTTTGCTGGACATCCTCATTTCTTGATTTGTTTCTGTCTCTCCCTAATCTTCTTCACCAAATCATGTTTCCTGACTTGTTAATCCTTCTTTTCAAATCCCAGGATAAAATATTTCATTACCTCACCTTATATATTAGACTGGATGGGGCAGTTGGTCAGTAGCTCCCAGAATCCATGGTTGGGCTGCCTTTCAGACACAAAGCTTATGGACAGGCCAAGGTTACAAAGGTCTACAAAGGAGTCCATAAGGGTGGTATGTTTTCTGGAGCCGTACCACTAATATCTTTATGTCGGAGAAGGTGTTGAATACTCTGCAATGATAACAAGCATGGACATTTATTTGATAGACCGTGAGAAAAAGTGCTAGGGAATAGGGGTTAATGGTTTAGTTGCATTTGTAAATATATATTTATGATATGTTCTGAGTTTGTCTGGTTTTACCACATATCATTTCAGATTAATGCTGTATTATTCCTGAGATTCCTGACAAAATTGAAGAAATCATTGCAGTTATCTTTAGAGGAGATAGTAATATTCAACTTATATTTGGTTGAGTTTGTTTTACTCTTTGTCTTAATTCCCTGTTTACTCTTTTGAGCTCATTTTTAGAGAAATAGGGTCTGACGAGTTTTTCCCTCTTGTTTTCAAAGTTTGGTTATGCTGGGGTTTCACCAAAGGGATTATTTCTGAATTTGGCATTATATTTGTGATGATTGATAATAGACCCCTAGATACAAAAGCTTAGTTGAGAGTAAATGTCAGTGGTATATGTGACCATTTTACCTCTAGAGTCATTGTAGTAACGGGGAGATACAGAATTTCACAAGATCCATACCAAGAGATAGAAAGTTAGCCATCGACTAGTCTGTGACAACCGGGAATCAAAGACACCTTTGGCTGGAATAGTCTGTAAAATACTGTTCTACTGTTCTAGAATCATTAGATTTAACCACTGAGGGGATAAATGAAGGTTTAGTGCATAATGGCAGGACATTTGTAATAGGGGTAGGCACTAATTAATAAAGGGATAGGCATTTATAATAGTCAGAAGCCATTATGCATATTTATTTTTTTGTGGTGCATGTTTGCTAGTTAATAGATGGACAGTTGAAATCACCCAAGGTGGTTGCATTCAGTCCTATGGTTTTAGGATTCTTATTTGTTAAAAGTACTGTTCGTGGCCTACAGGCATCATGGTCAAGGACTGGAATTAGCCATGACCTGAAAAGTGGCTGCACTTGCATTTATCAAGATATGAACATGTATTAGGTCATTATTCGCAGGATGAGGCATGAGGTGATGGTATTAAAACTGATCTGTATCTGTCAGAGGTAGAACATATCATGTTGATGATGATGATGATAATCTAATAATCTATAATCTATGAACCTATGATCTGAGGGTCTAAACAGGTGATAGAGGAAGAAAAACCAGACAGAAGTGTTATACCTATGCTGAAACCATATTTCAATGTATACCTCTCAGCTGTCCAGATTTTTACAGAATGTCCATTTTTGCCTCATATTTTTGGTCTGTTTCCCATAAAGAATAGTGGTTTTCTGGCAAATCATTGAGGATGGAAGACACTAAATGACTCCATATCCTTCAGAAAACCCATTCTAATGCAAGAGTTATTAGTCTAACAACTTTCTAAGTTTATAAAAACAATATTTAAAATATAATTACTTCTGGCTTTGTCCAGATTTCTTGTTCTTAGAGGTTGAGAGGTATGTCTCAGTGGCTAAGCAGATGTGTTATGTTTTCAGGGGATATGAAGGCCTGGAAGACATCATCTTATTGTTTAGATTTTTAGTACTGAACAATGCCACATTGATGTAAGTCTGATTTGGATTTGCTATGTTTGCAGATGGAGGAGACTGACTTTGCCTAATAAAGACACTATAGGGTAAACATTTTAGGATTCATGAAGAATCCATGTATAGAGAAGAGCAGGCCATCGCTGGCAAAGCAACTCGGACTATTAGCCATCACCCCATAAGACAATACACACTAGATCCCCTTGGAATGCCGGCATCAACCAAGTCACTTGTCAAACTGAAATAGCCTTCTGTTTGTCTTGTATAATTATTCACAGTATCCTTCTTTAGGCTAGATTCCTGCTAGCACTGGAAGTATATTCAGAGATCTCAACCACACCCTTCTTTGTATGTTCCAGAGTGATGATTTTATATATTGTTAATAAATAATCATAATCATCATTCTCATCAACAATCATTATAATCATTCCACCGATCTTAAATCATACCCTTCTAATGACACACGGGATCCCACAATAGTTATATTAGTTTGGGAAGTGGGACTTTCCTGTTTGAGAAATGAGTTTAGCCAACAGTCTTCTGACAAAATGCATTTGCTATTGTGGCTTTCATTACATCACCTTATTACCGGGTGACACATCGCATTCCAAACGAAGTAGAGAAAAAGCGTAAAAGACTAACAGCCCCGAGTGAGGAAAATATACGCAATTCACCTATGAAGGGAGATAACTTCATTTTTAGACTCATAGGACAGAAAAAGAAAATGAGTCTACAGCTTAATATACTGGAAGATGAATAGATGATGGGCAGCAGTAAAACAATCTTTATGAAATTAATACCGCTGGTCAGTGTTTATGAAAGGACAAATGATGGCTTCATGATATCCCTTCTACTGAAACTTAAGGATAAAATGCTCAATCCCACTTTTATCAAAGCATAAAGAACTCTGAAAAAAGTCCACAGACAAAAGGCGAATAAGGTAATTGTGCCCAGTTGTCTAACCCTAGAATTATTAAGCAACTCAGAGCTGAACCAGTAACAGCATCAACTAACCTTCTAGAATTGAATGGGAGAAAGATAAGGTTCCTGACTAGAAACAGCCCAGGAGGTGGGATTGTACTTCCCTAAAGCTGGGTCATAACAGAGGCTGGAAAGTACAAATCATTACAATGACTTCAGCTGTATGAAAATCAGTTTTCAAAAAGAAGAGCATGAATGCACTGATTCAGAAGAAATGTAAGAAACCATGTTCACAGGCAGGGTGGTAAATGAAAGAAACATCATTGTTAAGAACGTTTTGATGCTAAAACTTGATGGGGTAATCATAACATAACGTAATTCTTATTTTTAAGTAGAATCTCCAGCTTAGCTAGTGTGTAAGAAATTGGGATGATTAACTGGACAAATGGTCATTATCTGACAATATAATCTATGTTTCTATAAAATATAACTTGGAGTTGTTTTTGTCCTAGTGCACTGTATATTAAGCTATTCCAATGTACTCTAGAACAAGGAATGCAACTCATAGATCATGGTCTGAGATGCTTGATCTGTTCTAGAATTTGCCGTCCAAAAGAGATGTACAAGTTCCAGAAACACAATTAGAAAACATTTGGCTCCATTGAGGTATTACAATTCATATGCACACAGAAGTATTCAACAACTTCCACAATTAAAGCATAAATACTGAAAATCCCTTGGTATGCCAGAAATGTAGTCACCCTCAGCCATAGTTTCAAGTACATTCTAAAAATAACATTGTAAATTACTTTCAATTTAGAAACCCAGTAATTAAATTGCACTTGTCTTAATAAGGTTCCTCTATTGCATGCATATTTATAAAATGAAGAATGCAGTGACTATAGTAAAACTCTAGTGTTTTTTTTGTTATTTCTTTAATTGACATTCCCATTTCTGCTGTCACTTGCTCTGTTGGATAATCAGTCCTGTCAGCTGACTAAAGATGAGACTCTAGCAAGAAAGGCTTTGCTACCTGCTGAGGCATTCCCTTATGAGACCGTGTTCATAAACAGGTGAGCTACCTGTCTGTGCTTTTCTTTCCCTGGATTTGATCCTCTGGCTCAGCCACTGGAGCAACAACTGGAGCACAGGTCAAGCAGCCAAAAGCTTTATCCTGTCCCCTGTGCTGGGTGTGGGATGTATGCGATTAGTTGCTATGGCATTCTACATATTAGTTGAAGCCAAGCTGTACAGTGTGACCTTGAGCACAAAAAAAAAAAAAAAAAAGGAAATAACACTGACACTATAGCTGAGGCCCAAAATGTCAGTGTTAAACTTCCACAAACTATTATCTTATTACAGGCGCACTGTGCTCTTCTAACTATACTGTTAACTTCTGTATCAGATACTTATTACGAAATTCATCAGGACCAGTTCGACAAGTCGGCACTCTGCAACAACAGGGTAATTATGTCACTATCACTGTACCATTAGCTACCTTCTGATGGTTATTACAAAGACTTTAGGAAAGATTTAATGACATCATTCTTGGTGATGGCTTATGTAATGTAGGAAGTACCAATACTGCACAGTAGCCTGCTTCTATATGTAACTTATCTAACTTATGAAGCTAGTTGTAACTATAATTATTAATGGAGACAACTTTAACTAACTCTTTTTCTGTCATATGCAGGTTTGCTTATCTTATAGACGAAAATCTATCCTGTTTAATTGTTATCCAAGTTACAATGCAGCTATTCTCCCAGGTCCGCCTCAGATATGAGCTTCAACCTGATAGTAGAACAGAGTTAGCAAATAAAAGTAGGTAGGTAAGTAGATAGATAGATAGATAGATAGGTAGGTAGATAGATAGACAGATAGATAGACAGACAGACAGATAGATAGATAGATAGATAGATAGATAGATAGATAGATAGATAGAGAAGTAGGTAGATAGATAAATTGAACTGCCAGAATCTTTACACCATTACATAAAAGTGACCCTAGCCTAGGTGCATAAATCTAATTTCTAACCTTTATTTCATAGGTTCATAGTTTGATACTAGGCTATCAGCCCTAGGGCCGATACAAGCCCAGCCATAACAATTCCCTGGATATTCCTTCCCACAATATTTACTTCTCTGGACCCCTGTCTAGCAGGGCGACTGACATGATCACCGGGGTGAATTTCCTATCCCCCATCCAATCATTAAGGTTCCTTTTGAAGAGGGCCAAGGAGGCGCTCATAATATAATCCCTTCAGTTACTTATAAAAAGATTATATCAATAAGTTATGTCTAGGACATAGATTTAACATTAAAGTGAGAGATTAATTTTGTGACTTTGCCCATACATAACCAACATGGTATGGAAGAGTGCCTGCTGCCTTTGACTATTGCATGCACCCACAGGTCAGTCTCCTGATCCCATCTCCCCTCACTCCTGAAAAGGATCCCAAAATACTTAAACAGCTCATCCTGATGTAGCTGATCCCACCTAACCAATAGAAACCAGTCTACTCTTTCCTGGGAAGAAACTATGACCTCTGATTTGAAGTTACATATCTTAACTAATATATGATTTGGAGGTGCTTACCTTAACTAATATATGGTTTGGAGGTGCTTATCTTAAGCGAATCTGCCTAAGTAGCAGACTACTCCAATGTGCAAAGGAGAATATAGTTACTAGAGGCTAAGAGTATGTTCTCATCTCCAAGCAGCAAAGATACAATCATCATGTAACAAAACTGCATACTTTGAAGACTTTGGCTGTGCCATAATATTCCTCCCATGAAATCACTTAAAGGAGGGGGAAATGACACACTCTTGATGGAGTCCTATACCAACAATGAAACATTTGAAAACAATGAGACTGTAGACCAACTCTTGCCTCTTAAATACAGGCATCATGCTTGCAACAGAGTCCCTGGGATCCCTGTACTGTTGCACAACTCTCCGGTTACTTGGTCATATGTTGTCTCCAGGTCCAGAAAATGCCTGTAGACTGTACTAGCACACTTTTATGACCCTGTCTAATATCCATGCAAAAACAAAGAGTTGATGCACTATTCCTTAGCCAGCACAAGCTCCATATGGGTCTTGCAGAAATAGAAGTTTGGCTACTGGATGGAGTTTACTTTCCAGTACCTTAGTGTAGGCTTTCCCAGGAAGGCTGGGAAGTGTCCTCCATCTACAGTTGGAACTCACACTCTTGCACCCCACTTAAAAATGGGAAGCAATACTCCAGCTGGCCAATCTAGAAGTACTACCTCCCCTATTCCAAACAACATTACCAAACCAGAATGACTTACTCAGTTCAGCGGCATTGTCTACAGATGTAGACCTAACCCCACCAGCTGCTTCTGACACTTCATTATCAGAGGATATAACAGATACTGGAATCAGGAACTTATCAAAGTATTCTTTCATCTACTTACAATGCCCACAGTTAAGGTTAACATTTCTCCACCCATGCAGAAGAACAACCTGGGCAATATCTTTCCTGTCCAACTCGCATTATCAAATAATTTATTAAAATCCCTTTGAGGCCATAACAAAGTGGTTTTCCATGGACTTGTCAAACTCCACCCACACCTGTCACTCACATTATTTATTTTTTGTAGCTGCCGCTTTCCAAATCTGCGTGTATCTACTGATTAAATCCTTATAATGTCCAACTGCCACTGCACAGAAGGCTTCTTTATTTAACCTGTCTGTTTTCCTCAACATTGGGGTCCACAGGCAGGTGCTAGGATTATCACCATGAAAGCACTAACTACCTTTGTGCCACAACTGACAATAATATATTATATAGTATGGGTCTGTATACTATATTATATATTATACAATTACATGTGTAGCATATGTAACAAAATTACTGAATTCTATTCTTGGGTAGTCCAATGCTCACCCAGTATCATAGTAACTACTAAAACCTGGTTGAACAAAGAAATAAGAAATGGATAAATACTCATTTCATCTTAAGATTAGACAGACTGAAATAAAAGGAGGTGGAGTAACAAAGCTCCACATAAATTTGAACAAAAAACGCTACAATAGACAAGCAATGGACAAATCAATCATAGATGAAAAGACAACAAAAAAATATAGTACCCCAATAACATATATATACAAAGAGAGGGATCACATTCAAAAAAATAACATTAAGTAGCTGAAGTAACATCAAGAACAAGGCACAAAACAGAGAAGCAAAATTGATTAATAATATTATAAAGAACTAATCTTGGTAACAGAGGAGAAAGAGAAGCACTAAAATAAAGAGGAGGAAGGAAGCAGTATAAAAGAGAAGGGAGAAAGTTGTGAGAGAGAGATTAGCATAGAAGAAAGAACAAAAATACTCCTAAAAGGAGGTAGGCAAGCAGATACAGTAAAGAGAGAGAGAGAGTAAAGTAGGTGGAAAAGAGTAGGTAGTAGGCACAGAGAGGAGGTAAAGAAGTTAGTCAGGTTTGAACAGGAACAGAGCCAGTGGGCTTTGAAGTAATCTTTGATTTTTTAAAGAGAGGCAGAGAGATGTTAAAAGTGTTATGTCATTTAGGAAGCAGATTCCAGTTCCTTCCTACGGTATTATTGAAGAGAGTCACCGGCAGAATTATAAGTCTTTTTATTATAGTAGCCATAAGTTTACTGGATGTTATGAGGGATTATAGGGAGTTAAGGTTCAGATTAGAAGTTTAGAGTTTATAGGGGTTTTAGGGCACAAGTATAGAATTTTTAGAGGCAATAGTGAGTTGAAAGTTAACAGAGGGGTTTTGTTCAGGTTTTGCAGCCTAGAAGTTTCAGTTTTCAGTGATGTTGAGTTCTAAAACATGTTCTAGTGGCAAGTAGCAGCATGGGCAATGTTGTTGTAGCCAGTTTGTTACAAGTTAGTAAAAATTGGTTTAGTAAAATTGGAAAGGCATAAGGAGAGTAGACAAAAAGATGAATGGGCAATCTGGCTCTGGATGATGATGTTAGGAAGGTTTCATTCTATTTTTTCTATATATTGTTCCTATGTTGTTGTTGATAATGGTGTTGTTGTTGTTGTGGTCAAAGGAGAGGTTGTTATCAATTGTTATTCCTTTATATTTTTTAATTTGGATCAGAACAATAGGTAAGATTATTTGAGGAGATGGTAGACAAAGTGGTGAGAAGAGTGTGGACCTTTTTAGTTTGGAGAAGTTTAGGGTTTGGCATTGAGGAGGGTTGTCCACAGTGGGTTAAGTTTCTGAAGTGTTGAGACATTTTGTTGTAGTAGATGAAAGTTCATTAGGAGATGAAGCAAGAGCAGGGTGGAGTCATCTGCATATTGGTGGAAATGGTAGATTGAGGAATTGCTAAGTGAGATTGAGGAGAGAGAACAGGGAGAAGAGAAGGGTCTAGGGAGACTGGCTGGAAACGGGTGAATGGAGCAGTGAGGTTTGCCCAACGAAGCGGCTGTCTGCTGTCTATGTAGGAAGGTGCCCAGTAAATGGTTATGCTAGAATTATCAAGGAGAGAGGGATGTAGAGTGTGTTAATTAAAAGAGTGGTTGACCATATCAACTTTGAGAGGAGAGAAGAGGCAGAAGAGAGGAGAAGAGATTAGGTTCTGTTGATAGTATCTATGGAAATGATAGGAGGAGAGCAGTGTTAGTACTGTGATGTGGTCTGAAATCGTGTTTGAGTGTTGCTAATATGTTGTTTTGAGAGAGATGTGTTGAAAGTTGTTGGTGATTACATTTTTCCATTATTTTATTTAAGGAGAAAGGGAGATACATTGGTATAGTTTTTATACTCAATGGAGTTTCCACAACATGTAAAGGGATAGTATGGGATATTTTCCAGATGTCTGGGGTGGCTCTTGGGAATATGGGATACATTATGATGATACTGATAATACAATCTTTGGCAGCTTTTGGAGAGAAAATAAGGGGGAGCTTGTCCTTGAAGGGGTACAAGGTTTCAGTTTGTGGATCATTTTCAAGGGAAGAGATTTCAGGGGCTCAGTTGCATTGCCGCTGAGTTCATTTTGAAAATAGGTCTATGTTAAAATTTTTAGTAGGCCGTATTTTTTGTATTTTGGGGAATGAAATCAGTTCTTTCTCTGTAAATTCTCTAAGTACGATCACTTTATCATTATCATTTAAAACAACAGAAATAATCATGTACCCTTGTACCCTTTCTAAACTACATGAATCCTAAATGTGCATATGCTCTCTAAAGTTAGGTAATCACAAGTCCATACACATTATAGGTATTTACATATCTACTGGTAACATCATTGAAACAACAGAAGAATTGTTCCACTGGGTTTCATTTAACATCCCTCAGGAAACAATCATCTTTGGTGATCTGAACATCAGCCGGCTTATAATCATCAATAATCATCAATAATCATCAATAATCACTCAAATAGTGCAATAAATCTCTATGGCCTTCCCCACCTAATGACCTCCCCTATTTGACATAATAAACATTGGGACAGAGAATCCACCCTGGACTAAATTCTGACCAGCAAACCCCACAACATCATCAGGAATGGCGCCATCCCTGACACCATCGGTCACCATTTACCTACCTACATAATCAGAGACCTCATCACCCCTCCAAAATGAAATCAGTACAACCAAGGCTGAAACCTCTCTAATTTCAATTAAAAAATCTTTTATCTCATATCTAAACCTCTTCAACTGGAGCTCTCTTAACACAATCCAGCTAAATGAAGCTATAACCTTATTTAATTCTGTCTTCCCTAATGCCCTAAATGCTCCTGCCCCCATCAGAACAAAAATGATCAAGTATAACCCTGACCCTTAGCTGACTAGGCAAAGTAAACAAATAATGAATGAAAGGTACACAGCTTGGAAAGACTGGAAAAGACCAAACACTAGTTCATATATACTGAACTGTAAACAATTAAGGAAATGCAATTTAACAAAAAATCAAATTAGGCAAGAAAATGTACAACACCAATCAACAATATAACTAGTTTAAAAACCCCAAATGTTTCTGGTCTTCCATTAACCCACTGCTATGTCCAGAACAAACCAGTTAACGCTCCCATTCAGTAGATATAGATAATAATGTGTTGCCTCAAGTTTTAATAAGCTTTTCATTAAGTTCTTTCCTTCCTACAAAACTGTACTGCTACAAGAGATATAAATCCACAACCAGGCAGCAACTCCAGTGAATTTCATTTTAACCCCATCGTCACCCCACCATCAAAAATCTACTAGAACATCTTATACCGAACACTCATGCCACAGATAAACTCCAATCTAAATATCTAAAAAATGCAGCTGACGCTTACGCTCTACCAGTCTTTATATTCATAAATAACTCAATAAGAGAAAGCCATGTGCCTGCTTTATTGAAGAAATCATACGTTATCCCACTACAGAAAGGAAGCAGTTCTACTGACATGTCCATGTATTGACCAGACACCATAGCATTACCCTTGTCCAAAACATTAGAGAAATTCATGAATGCCCAACTCCTTAATTTCTTCTAGAAAAACATTTCTGTTACCAACTCAACAAGGTTTCAACCTCAACACAACACCACACCTTTCCTATTTGGTTTTACATCTTTCATAAACAATCACAGAAATAAAATAATCTAGTATCTGCAATTTTCCTGGACATTTCAAAATGTTTCATCCCTGTCTCCCATGCTCTACTCATCAACAAGCTCTCTGCTCTTGGACTTGACATCACGTCTGCCTCATGGTTTGAAATTTATCTCACTTGAAGTTCCCTGGCTGTAAAATACCTCATCTTCGTCTCTTTGTTCCTACCTATATCAGTTTGAGTACCTCAAGGATCGATCCTTAGTCTTCTTTTCAACAGCTTCATAAATGATCTCCATAAAACCAGTAAGCATGTTACAATAGTGCAATATGCCAATGTCTCTACTCTTCTATGCTCTGCCACTAATACTGACAAACTACAACAAATCACACAAGAATCTCTTACATCTATTTAAACCCGGCTCTCTAAGTCTCAACTCTTTCTAAACCCAAAGGAATCAAAATTAATCATATTCTTTCCCAAATAGTATTTCAAACTAAACCCTGTATTTACAAAAACCTCTTTAAACTACACCCAGATTAAATTAGTATCTCATACAGAATTGCTAGCGTTATAATTGATGAAATCTTGAAATACAATATTCACATAAGGATAGTAATCAAAATGGCATGTGACAAAACCTTGGAGCACTACAGAGGATCTTAATTCTGTAGTTAGGATACACTTAGAGTCTACCCTCTAATTTCCTAAACTCCAGTATGCTTTGTTCATACTGATTAATTTGCAGGCCACACTCTCTCTGATGTTAGACCAATGTTATGACAAAGTAGCTCAATTTGCAACTAATCTGCACTGCAAATTCCCCCACTGCTTGGCCCTTAAACAACTCTCCTGGATCGAACTACCACACTCCTTATATTTTACCCAACTAGAGCTTGCACATACGCTCCTTAATAATCCTGACTATTGCCCAGCACTAACAAATTTATTACAACCTTCCCTACAAAACAGGCCACTACATTCCACTGATCAGGCTCTTCTTCAAATTTCTAAGTCATCTAACTCAGCTGGTAATGCTCTTTATTCCTCTTTTGTTGTCAAAATGTGGAACTCCTTGTTAATACCTCTCAACCAGCTCCACAACTGTAGAAAATTTAAATTCCAACTAAAAAAAAACAGCAGTGCTGCTGCTCTTCTCCTGCATAACTTTCCAGCCTCTGCTCCTACTCTCCACCATCTTACTCCTCTCCGAACTTCCACCTTCTTACTCCTCTCTGAACTTCCACCTTCTTACTCCTCTCCAAACTTCCACCTTCTTACTCCTCTCTGAACTTCCACCTTCTTACTCCTCTCTGAACTTCCACCTTCTTACTCCTCTCCGAACTTCCACCTTCTTACTCCTCTCTGAACTTCCACCATCTTACTCCTCTCCGAACTTCCACCTTCTTACTCCTCTCTGAAACTCTACCTTCTTACTCCTCACTGACCTTTCTCCATCTTACTCCTCGCTGACCTTTCACTCTGCAATTTTCCACCCCTTTTTCACTAGTTCTTCTGTTCCAACATGGCTTACTAACTTTGTTCCAATATAAAATAGCCACATTATGTATAATTATATATAGGCAAACCTACACAAACATTCTTGCTCTCATCTATTCCTATACTCCATCAGCTGAATTGCAAATAAGTATGACTAACCTAATGTAACATACGAATACATTGAAAACACATCTTTGAGCTGTATTATGCCTCTCTTAAACTGCACAATAAATTGCACTGATTCTGCCCTTCAAAAATGTACTCACCGTATGCAATATCAGGTGATAGTCACTGTATATAATACCAAGGTTAATTGCTACCTATAATTAGCGACATGCCCTTACTTTTCTTATGATCTTTTTTGAACTACTAATTGTAACCTTATGCAATGATCTTTTTTAGTATTTTTCTGTATGTAATCATTTTTTTTGTATTCTTCTGTTATTAATGCGTAACTGTACATGTGGAGTTTTGCTGTGTATCCAAACACGGTTTTTACTCTGTACCCAATCACTGTTGTTTTTTCTTGCACACCTTTTCTCCCTCGGCTTCCACTGAAAAGAAGTCACTTCTATGTGCCCAGTACGACTTTCCTGGTAAACAAATGCTACTAAATAAATAAACAAATAAATATTTCTATGCTGCATACCCTAACTCACATTTTGTTCTAGAAAATATTCTACTGAGATTGTGTGTGGAGTTTCTATGTTGAGGAAGTCTTTCTTGATGACATAGACTGTTCACTACAAACTGGAACGATTAAAATAAAAATAACTGAAAGAATGAAATACATTAGTGTATCTTTAATACCAAATTTGGGAATTATGTGTATTTGGTTAAACAAATATAAATATTGGAATATTCTGACTAATGATTTTCACATTAAGGAGTTAGTGGCTGTGCATCCTTTCAATCAATTTAATGGAAATAGAAATATGAGTAAGACAGTATGAACTTCTAAAGCTAGTGACAAGCAAAACCATGGTAATCTCAAATGTTTTAATTGCAAATGGTGCTACTGTTTAAATCACTGTAAAGCATTGGAGCATTTTGCAAGGAAGGACACTTTCCTTTCCAATAATTCTATACTTGTGCTACCAGATGTGTCATTTATATAGCTACTTGTTTGTGTAGTAGTTTTTATGTTGGTAAAACAAAAATATTTTACAAAAGAACAAAAAAAGCACATGTGGCATGTGCACACTTCAATGAAGAAACTATTTTATGCAAACATATTGGTGTTTCAGTGGTTGAAATTCTCACAGATCACTTGATTATTATGATGTGCACCTCTGGTTACCTTATCAGCTTGTTGGGGACAATTAAGAATGCCAGCTGATACCAGGATTCAAAATAATAACTGTAACTTTAATAACTTACAAATTATCAGCATAGGAGGAAGGCAGTCAGCTTAATCTCACATCTCTAACATACTAGCCTTAATGTATTATGGGACTGAACAGTTCTTAAAGACACAGATCTATATTGCATATCAACATTTACATATAAAAAATGCACACACTTTTAATCATCACATCTCTCCCCATGGGTGCAAAATAACTATTCTTAAAGTTATGGCATATAGCTAAGCTTTGTATGATGCACATTATAATGTTTTTGAATGCCATTAAACTGTACACATTCACTTTAAATATTTCACATATTTTCCACAAACAATTTTTTAGTTTGCAATAGCAGTACTTAAGGCAGCCAACAACAGCTACAATAATGTTCTGTACCTAAGCATATACATCTTCAGTATCAAACTCCATCTGGTCATTTGCTGGGCTTCTGGATAAAATGTCCGATGCAATTAATTGCTTTCCAGACACATGAATTACTCTGGCATTAAAACATCTCAGTCTCACAAGCAAGTTTTGGTATCTATATGACACTTTATTCAAGCAGGAGAAATTAATCAGTGGAACCAGTAGCATGTGGCCAGAGTAAAGATGGACAGTCTTTAGCCTCATTTAGTACTTGAAGAACTTCACATATGTCTGTACACTTCTGAGGCCCTTTTTGTTCTCTGTGAATAAATCAAGTCAGCAATAAGCAACAAAACTCAAAACTTGTCCACCCATATCAAGTAAAGCAGAACCTAAAATATACCTCCTTGTATCAGCACTTACAGCTGTAGGTTGTTTAACATCATAGTTGCCAAGTTCTGAAGCAGACATTAGCATTTGTTTCACTTTGCTGAGGACTTGTGCCACAACATTTCTTATGACCAGGGTATATCATTCTTCAGTAATCAGTCAATGAATGCAGCACTGTGGAAATATCTGGTACAATCTTAACCAAGGTATTTATCATGCTACAGACTGACATTATCCAGTTACACAGGCTGCACTTTCAGCCTTGCTGTGGCTCTTGCCATGTTTGGATCTGGACTGATTGTACTAGTACTTAAGATGGAAATATTGAATCTCAAGATATCTCAGAATAACCTTTGTCTTTATTTAATTTCAAGTATACATTTTTATTGATTTGGAGTGCATTCTCCAAACTCATGTTATGTGTTTTTTTTTTTTGTTAAGCTGGCTGAAGTGCTAGCATAGTATCTAAAATAACTACAACAATTCCATGCCCTTTCAACAGACTGCTTATTTCACATTGAAATACTTTTGGTGCTGAAGTTATATCAAACAGTAGTCTTTTGAAGCAAAACCTTCCAACTGGAATAATGAAGGTTGTTAGCATGTGGCTATACTCTGATACGTGTATTTGCCAAAACTAACTTGAGGCATCTAATGTGATTAGTTTAAGTGCAATTTCACCAAGGGCAGGGAACTTTTTCAAGTCAACATATATTTCCTATGCTGCCATTTTACTTAATGACCTGGACACAGGAGCACACCATTAGTGAGTCAATTGCATTGTCAGTCACACCAAAACATTCAATTTGCCTGTGTTCTGCCTTTAATTTGGATGATGTTTGAACGGGTAAGGTCAAAGCATAGGGGAGAGTATCTGAGTTTAACTTAATCTTTACCAGTTCTCAGTGGAGGTGACCAGCTTCATCAAACCCATTCAAATAAATTGTACCTATTCTAGCAATCATATCCATATCACTTATCACAACTTTGCTGAGCAGATTGTTTATGGTTGGACCTTCCAGTACATCAGTCCATATCTGGTACTTCTGCCCTTCCATTCAGACATTGATAAGGGTTTACCAGTGTACTTGGGTTTGCCTTTAGGGTTACATATTTCTATTTCTGCTTCATATTACCATGGATGCTTCCAGATGCTTCTATAAGTAGCACATCCTATTACTGGAATATCAGTCCTTCTATCAGTTTTAAAGCTTACTGGTAGTTCATTGGATAAGGAGTTTGATTTGCCACTCTTATCCACTGTTTGGCATAGCCATCACGTGAAATCAAAAAAATAATGCTTTCTGAATGGATTTCTCAGTTTTATGCTCATTAGCTACTTCTTTCAATAACCTAGTTTTACAAACAAAATGTCCTATCTTGCTGCATTGCTTACACTTTCTGCCATGATTGGCATTGCTTTGACTGGCATGTAAATTGTTATGTCTTGCACATTTGTTGACCTTGCAGCCACTCTGCTTCTCATGAAGATACTTACTTGGCCAGTACTGTACTTCTTTGTCTTTTACCTCATATACATTATTTGCTCTATTCATATTAGTATTTTATCTCTGTACTGCAGCAGTAGCGTTGTTGCCTCACAGCAAGAGGTTCTCCCGTTCGATTCTCGGCTGGAGTGTGGGGGAGTGCCTTCTGTGTAGAGTCTGCATGTCCTCCCTACGGTTGGGCGGGCATTCAAAAGACATGCGTAAATGGGCATGCCTTCATTGAAGGTTGAACATCAAGCTGGCACCTCGGCATTGTTGACAATTTACTGCCAATCATTAGCGGACCAGAGTTCCGCTGTGGCGATCCCTAACCGGGAAAAGCCGAAAGACAAACAACAACAACAACAAGAACAACCTCTCTAGCAATCTAAATAGCTTCTTACACAGTTTAAATCCATTTCTTTCTTCTGTATCAGCAGTCCCAATCCCAATTCTGTCTTAAATTTGTTTACCTTAAGTTTGGTCAAACCCACAATTTTCATGCAGTGCAATTTGCAAACAAGTCATACAGGTACCTAAACAAAGTTTAAACAGACTCTCCTTCAGCTTGAAGATATCTGGGAAAGCATGATCTTACATGAATACCTGCAACAGGTAATTACCATGAGCAGTGAAGCTTCTTCTGAATTCCAGGGCCTGTCACTATATGCACCACTGGTTACCTGGTTTTCTTGTTCAGGATTGACAAGAATGGCAACAGACACCAGCATTCAAAGTAAAACTGCAACTTTGATAACTCACAAAATGGGAGCCTTGCAAAACTTTATCCATAGCTCTCAGTAGTTGCTGATTTTGCAGAATGTCTCCAATTTTGCCTCATATTTTCATCTCTTCCTCATAAAAGTTCTAGTTTTCTCTCAAACTGTTGAGGATTTCATTCACCAAAGACAGATGTCTGAGTGTCAGACTTCACATCCTTCAGAAAATACATGATAATGCAAAGCCTGATATTCTAGCAACATTCTAAGTCTATAACAGCAATTTTTAAATCTGTCCCTGATTTTGGGCCTTTTTCCCACAATATATGCTGGCTTTGCCCTGACTGTATAGCCAAGAGTCTGAGGGATATGGCTTCATCTCACATCTTCAATTCTACAACTTGCGCATCAGCCTCAATGCACTGCGGGATTGTCCAATTCTTAAAGACACAACAATATATTATATAGCCACAGTATACACATATTAAAAGTTGTACACACTTTACAGCACAGCATTGGTGTGTTTACACTTCATTATATTAGTGTTGTGGTGGATATTTCACAAATTACTGAATAATGAAATTAGCAAATATTTTAACTTTAGATTAGAGGGTTCATAGGGGTATACTAGGCTGATGACCACAAGGGCCTTTTTAAGCTAGCCATGCATTCCAAATCTCTGACAAGTTCTGGTACCCTAGATGAGCATAAGACAGTGCTTGGGAGATGAAACATTTACAAGCAGGGGCTTGGGAGATAAACATTTACAGGATGCCTGTGTCAATAGAGACATAGGTGCCAAACCATAGATGAATTGCCTGTTCCCCATCCAATTGTCCAGGTTATACTTGTATTGGGTTAGGGAGCAGCTCTGCTTCACACTGATGAGGAGCCTGTTCTAAAGAAGGGGCAGTCTCAAGGATACATTACTATCTCACAAGCAGGTTATATTTATATCACAGGCAAAGTGTAAGTCTTTAGAATAGGTAATTCTGGTGCTGTGTGATTGTAGATATGTAGGAGATCTGTCACGATGGGGTCTGACAATGCCTTACATGTCAGGCATAGATCTCCACTCAACCGCCTGTAGGAGACAGAATACAGAGATAGGGCCTTGATGTAGTTTGCATAGAACATGTTACTTACTCCCTGTATTCTTTTAGTGAGTAACCTCTTTGGACATTCCCATTGTTGAATGTGTCTGATTAGGAACATACCAAAGGGGCATTGAACTCAATGATAGGCCTGATGAATGCCTAATACAGTGGAATAATGTCTTGCTTGTACCTAGATGCCATACCTTTGTTTATAATTTGCAAAACTTAGAATGATTCCCTCACTACTGCAGACATGTTAGGGTCAAAGGCCAAATCACTGTCTATTTGTGTCCCCACGTACCTGACTACTAGGTCAGCTGTTAGGGGTGTGTTGTCAGTATGATAGTTACCATGGGTGGATGAGTTCCCAAAGGATATTTTTATGCATTTATTAGAATGTTGTTTTAGTCCATGGCTCTGACACCATTTATGTGTCTGTGTCAGCCCTTCCTGGAGAATATTTGTGTATCATAGTCCAGCAACTGAAAGCCTATTTAGGAGATGCTGGTTGGCAGTATCAGATGCTTTGACAAGTGAAGGAGCAAAGTACTTGGAGTTCTACCATTTATAAGGTCAGCCTTATGCATTTTATCTCACATTTGTAATTCTGGGTCACGTGTCTAACTGGGCATGTTTTATGAGGGTTCCTCACAAAGATTAGTTCACTGACCAGTACTGTTTAATTTTATTGTATCTATCTTTCTAAGAATTATTTTAGGTCAGTGATCAAAGTATGCTGATGACTGCAAAATAGGTACATTGTACACAGAGGCAGAGGAAATTGATAATTGAAATAACCAATTAAAAGCTGATAATGATATGCATCAATGATTGGTTTAGATTTCAATGTCAGTAAGTGTAACCTTACAGCCTTTGGAGATCTTTACACATCAGTATGATATTGCACTGATGCAGGTTGCCAATGACTTTGGATCTTCTGGTTCTGCATAACTTTAACTTTGGTTTAAAGTTAAAAATAAAACCACTAAACATTTGTGATCTTTTATTTAGCTCAATAAGTTCAAGCAATGTTGTTTTGTGTATCTTCTGCAAAGTTCATTCCTCACACCTCTGGAATTTGTTATTATTTTTTGTTTTTATGCAGAAGCTGAGTTACGTCTTTAGGAATCAACAAAGAAATTTACAAAACACAATATCCTCAACCAAAATGCAAGATCACCATACTCTTTTGACATTTGTTAATATTTATGTCATTAATTGCATGTATATAAAAGATAAATTGTCTTCTGCATTGAACATCTGAATCAGTGCTGCTTGAAGCATGAACAGTGAGAGAAGAAGACCTGTGGCAGTCAGGCATGACTGTCAAAAAAGGTAGGAGGGTGGCTTTGAATCGACAAAGGTAGTAATTGTTGATAGGAGACCCCAACTGCATGTAGAAATGGGAAAAAGGGGTTGATGATGAGGATGTCTTAGGAATGAGTTCAGAAAATTCAAGATAAATTTAATTAGCAATACAAGGTATCAGAGCTTAATAACTACATCTGTCTCAAGACTGGAATAAACTCCATGCAAATATCAGAGCTATAAAGTATTTGGATGGAATTAAAAGGGGTATTGATCTTTCTTTGGTGGGTAAGAAAAAGTTTCAATGTTATTTGAAGGAGTCTATATCCCTTGCTGTTTTTTTAACCAAAACATAGTTACTCAGAAGTTATGAACTAAAAAGAAATGCAACAGACTCAGGAGTAGAATGAAATCCTTGTTGAAAGTCAGATGGTAACTTGTGAGTGTAGATGCAATGATAATTCTGAAAGCGTATATGTTTTCTAAAACTTTCAGAAGAAGAAGCAGATAAATAAGTTAGAACTTACTGAGTTAATTTGAAGAACCATCTTTGTGTAAAGGAATTATTTTTGCTGATTTCTAGAGTCTGAGACATACACATTGTCTTCAATGAAGAAGATGGAAATGTATGTAGCAGCCACCTTTACACACCTGGAGTGGTAGGAAATCCATAGCTAATGAGTGTGGCTTATATCATGCTTCAGCAAAATGTTTTTAAAGAACTGGACATGGATAGCTTGAAGTGAGGGTGGGGAGTTAATAAGAATAAATGTAGACATTTCACTGTCAAAATCTGCGACTCAGCTGCTCAACAATTTTAGCAGAGTTCAGAAAAGGAAAGGGATTAGGCTGTTTGTATGTCCTTTCATGCAAAAGGTATTGCTGTTTTAAATTATTTCTGTTGTTGCTATGGTGAGCTGGAAAGTGATGTCTCTTACTCTTTAGTATCCTGGTCTTCATGTGATGTGATTCTTGGCTTCACAAGAAAGTAGTTAAAATGACAAGAGTTTTGTTTTCCTGATATGACAGTAACAATTTGTCACTGTGGGACAATTGCAATTAATATTCTGTATGACCTAGGGTTAGGACCTGACTTTGACTCAAGGTGAAGCGTAGCATGTAAATATTTTATGTCAAATTTGTATTTCTGTATTTTACAATACATATGATCCCAGACTGTGGAAATCAGCAAAAATAATTCACCTCGATAACTGGATGGGAAACAGAAAATACACCCCTGGGATTCCACTTGTGTCCCTGTTGGACAGGGGTTTGGGTGCTCACTTGTGTAAACATGGGCTAAACATAGGCTAAACTCTTTGCAAGGCTTATAAAGGCCTCAGGGCCAATAGCCTAGTTACTTCCTATGATCCAATTTACATAAAGACAGCTCTTCAAATTAACTCAGAAAATACTGACTTGTTTTATGTTTCATAGGTTCATAGGTTCATAAGTTCATAGGTAGGTACTAGGCTATCGGCCCTAGGGCCTATATAAGCCTAGCCAAAAAGGTACCCTGGCTTTCGCCACTCAAGAAAATGATTTACCTGTGCCCCTGTTGAGCAGGGCTACAGAAGTGATCCCTGGGGTGAATTTCCTGTTTCCCATACAATCATCAAGATTTTTCTTGAAGACTGCTAATGAGTAGCTATGTTTGATATAGATAAGTAGCTTGTTCCAGAGTATGGGAAGTCTCTGGGACAGGAATCTATCCCTCCAGCAGGTTTGGTTTATTGTGGTGACAATGTTTAGGTCCCTAGAGCGTGTAGTACAGAGGGATTGGGATTTCTTTAAGTGGAGCATGTCCAACAGCTCTGGGTTTGACATAGCTTTGTATGTTAGGCAGAGATCACCTCTGAGTAGGCGATATGCGATGGAGTAAAGCTGGAGTTTTTTGAGACGGTCTGCATAGGGCATCTTTTTGAGGCCAGTAATCCTCTTTGTGAGGAATTTCTGTGGCCTTTCCAGTTGTTGTAAATGTCTTGTGGGGTACATACCAAAAGGGGCATTGTACTCTATAATTGGTCTAATGAGTGATGAGTAGAGGGGAACAATGACCTCTTTTTTCCGGGATGAGAAACCTTTTGTAATGAGGTGTGTCACGTAGAAGGATTTCCTGACTACTGTGGCGATGTGATTATCAAAGGAGAGACTACTGTCCACCTGTGTCCCAAGGTCTCTTATCACACTTTCAGTGTTAAGTAAACTACCGCCTATGTGGTAGTTCATGGGTACAGATTTTTTAACAAAAGGGATGACAATGCATTTTTTGAGCTTGAAGCCATGACTTTGACACCAGGCATCTGTCTCAGTGAGGCCCTTTTGTAGGATGTCCACATTGTTAGACATTTCGATTATGGCTCCTAGTTTGCAGTCATCTGTGAACTTTGTTACCCAAAGACCTTCTGTGTTAGCCTGTATTTCAGAGAAGTAGATACCAAACAGGAGAGGACCCAGGACTGAACCCTGTGGTACTCCACTTGTCACTGGTCTGAAGTCAGATTTGGAGTCTGCTACTTTCACAGTGTGGGTTCTGTCAGTGAGCCAGTTGGCAGCCCATCTTGTGACATAGGGATTTATACCTAATTTAGTGAGTTTATCTATAATTCCAGAGTGGGGCATCATGTCGAAAGCCTTGGTGAGATCTAGCTAGGCTGTGTGAACCACCTTACCCACATCTACGGCTTTGGTGACTGCTTCAAAGAAGTCTATCAAGTTTAGGAGACATGATCTGCATTTTACAAACTCAAACTGGGTGGGGTCCAGAGTTTGGAGATTACCAATGTCTTTGTTTATAACTTCCATGATGATACGTTCTATGGCCTTGCAAGCTAATGGGGTGATAGTTCCCAGGATCTGTGGTGGATCCCCCTTTGTGGAGTGGAATAACTGTCACTGTGTGCCATTAAGTGGGCACAGAGCCTGAGGTGAGGCTATGATTGAACATGGTACTTAGGTGGGGTGCCAGTTCATTCTGTAGTTCATGTAGAACGCAGCCTGGGATGTTGTCAGGTCCCATGGATGCTGTGTTCTTGGCTTTGGAGAGTGTGTTTTTTACCTTTGCAGCCATGATGACAGGGACTTTGCATTCTTCCGGTATAGAAATGGGCCCTTTAGGGGGAGAGAGGGGGGTAAAATTAGCACTGAACCTATCTGCCAGGATGTTGGCAATATCAGTTGGTTCTGTATATTTAGTGTCATTGTGCTGTAACTCAGAGCAGATCTGAGTGTTGCCATTGAGATTCTTGACATAGCTATAGAATGCTTTGTAGTTGTCTTTAGAAACAGTGGTGATTTTGTTTTCATAACTAGCTTTGGAGGATTTTATGAGGGATCTCAGCTTCTTACTCAGGCTGACCAGAGAGTTCCTACAATCATTGGATTTTGCTCTCTTTTGCAGCAGTTTCTTTCTTCTGTTGTAGAGTTTGTTTATGGCAGGGGACCACCAGATTGGCTTCCTTTTGTTGGAGGATAGCATCTTGGTTCTGTTAGGGATAGCATGATCCACGCACTTGTGTAAGTGCCTATAAAGTGCATTTGTGTAGGATTCAGCAGTTGTACCTCTATTGTCCATCTGCATGGGTGTCGTAAAGTTTGCCACTTCTCTCTTAAGAAGCGTGAAGTTGGCTTTGGAGAATTTTTTTACGGTGGTTTCAATAATAGCGGGTGGGGGTGAGGGTGACTAGCTTGTGGTCGGATCTGACCAATGAAAAATTGACCTCTGTTATGGAACACCGGTCACTCATGTTGGTAATGACCAGGTCTAGGATATTGCTGCCCCTGGTGGGGGTGTGGATAAGTTGATCCAAGGCACTGGAATTTATGAATACCAGAAAAAGTTGAGCAAAAGAATTGGTACAAGTAGTTTTCCCAATTAATGGTGGGGTAGTTGAAATTGCCCATTATTAGGGTGTTAGCTTGTACCCTAATATTTTCCAGTGTATCAAGAAATGAGGAGTGGGAATCCTGGGGCATGGTGGGGGATCTGTAGCAAGCTAGAATTTGGATTGTGGTCTTGCCCAGAGTTAGTTGCACTTGGATAATCTCGGATGCATTATGCTGAGCAACTAGCCTGGAGGTGTGGAAATCCTTAATGTATATGGACACGTCTCCATATTTAGTGTTTCAGTCCAGGTTAGGTGGCCGAAAGGTGTGGTATGAATTATAGTCTAGTAATGCAGGGGTGCTCTCTGGAGCCTTGAATCAGGTCTCTGTCACTGCACAGATGTCGATGTTCTCCAATTTAAGGAGTGCCTTGAGTGAGTGCATTTTGAGGTTTAGACTTCTAGCATTGAGTAGCATTACCCTCAGATTTTGCTTGCATGTACCTTTATGGTGGATAATTTATCATTTGAGCCTTGCTTAAAAAAGGCACTATAGGGGTGGTAAGAGCCTTAGCCAGAATCAAGAATCTCAAGGGCAACAGGTGCAGGCCATCTCTGGCAAAGCATCATAGTCTGTCGATCATGTCATCCCAGGCATACAGATACTGGATCCCTTTAGAATGACACCAGAAGCTTAACTAGTTATTGAAATTAATCATTTTGTCTTTGTACTGTGGTATAATTCTGGGTGATGCCAGGATGCTACTCAGGGTTAGGGTCATACCTGCCTGGGCTACAAGATCGGAGAGCTCCTCCATGTCTCTTTTCACGTAGTCCAGAGAGGTACATCTCAGGTCATTCACACCAACATGGACAATGACAGAGTTATATTTGTACTTGTTGTGGAGTGACCTGAGTGCGTGCGTGTGTTATGTGATGAATCCTGGCACCCAATAGGCAGCTGACAGTAATTTTCTCCTTGTTTAGCCTGGTGAGTGGAACATCAGTGTGCCTGACTATAGAGTCACCTATGACTAGAGTGTTGGGTATGTTGTTATGCCTTATGGGCTGTGGTTGAGTGGCACACTGAGTTTGTGGGTTATGTGTCATTTGGGTTGTGTTGGGGGGGTGGAGGTTACTTGTGTTTCTGCTTTGGAGGTCTCTGTTGCTTGGGCAGATTTTTATTGAGAGCTTCCATGAACGTAGGTGTGTGTTTTGTGTTTCTATGTGTGGTTTTGGTGGAGTAGGTTTTGAGGGACTATGTGATGAGTGTGGTGTGGTGTAAGTGTTTACCCTCTCCTCATGACTGTCTAATCCAGTCTTGGGTGAAGAGAGCTTTGCTTCCAGTTTGGCTATATAAGTGCATTTCTCACATGTTGTAGTGTTGGGTGGTAGGAGGAGATGGTTGTCTGTGTACATGAGGCAATTGCTGCATTGCCACATGATGCCCAGATTCATCAGGTAGACAGAAGAAAACACCAGGAGCTGACCCATAGACATCATCTTTTTTTTTTGGAAAAAACATATATGCTGTGAGGTTTATCACTGTATCAACACTCACAAGTTGCAATCCATGAAGGGCGCATTTTTGAGGGTTGACAAAAAAGTGGCATTAAATCATTCATTTGCAGAATCCAAGGGAGGTATGAGCAGATACATCTGGCCTAGACTACTGAGTATAACGTTTTAATGTACTGACGTTGAATGCCCTTAGAGGAATAGTGATGCACAGGCTGGCTCATTCTCTGATGCCAAAGAGCAAATGCAGACAGTTAGGTAATGGTAGTGCCCACAATAATACAGCAGCTGCAATACTGTCAGATGCAGAAAGTACACTTTCTCTGTCAGACATTTTGTCTATCCCTGGAGTAACAGACAAGAAAACATGGAGTTGGTTAAGAAAATGGATCCAAGGACAGGACTCAGTTGAGTTTTATTTGATATCAAAAACAGATCAGAGTAGTCAATAGCATAATTAAACAAGCCTTCTGTGATAAAATAAAACACCTGCACCATTTCATATATTTTAAGAGAATAACATCTGGATTGCCAGGATGAAACACTGTATGATTCATTTGCAAATGACAACCTGAGCCATACAAACTGCCCTCTGTGTTTCTAATTTTGTCTGAACATGTTTAATCCTGTGGACAGTATTTAATTGTGAAAGATGTAAGGCCATATCTAAATTTGTCTGAAGGAAAGGATATTAGAGTTGCAGTGAGAGTTTCAGCATTATAGCTTATTTAATTTGTTGCTGATACTGTGGGCATTGATGTGTGCTAGTTTTATACCAAGGGATGTATTTCACTAGCCACTGAGTAGATCTCACAGTGTGGCTGTATTTGCTCGTAAACCAGACCAGGATGTTCTCCACTTTGAATGAGGTATGAGGTATATATATATGACTTTGTTCAAGAAATGCATGTAGGGGGGTTATGATCAGATCTCAGATCATAACCAAGTTTTTTTTTTTTTTTTTTTTTCCTTGTTATTTCATGGTATTAAACATACGTGGTCACTCACAGGAATGGTATTAAGCATACATGGTCACTCACAGGAATGGTATTAAACATACGCGGTCACTCACAGGAAAAGTTATTGGGTGAACCACTCATTCTTTTGGATTTGTAAACAGTACAGGACCCAAAAAGTCCCCTGTTGTAAGTAGATGCAGACATGACCCTAGATCTGAGGCCTAATCTGTCTGATGGAATAACCTCTTCTGCAAGAACTCAGGAGAAGGACTGAAACCAAGAAAAGGTCTTATACAGCTTAGAAGGAAGGGGAAGGTTGAACTGAGCCCAGAAAGAGGAAAAACTTCCATAAATAAAGTAGTTTATCTCTAAAACAAGGCCAACTTATTTAATGCACAAACAATTATGAAAGCAGAGACTATGTACTTGAACTATATAGTTAATACTCTTAAAAGTTGTTTAGCACTGCTAACTATTCCCATTAATGCAGAGGAAGATGAATGTCTTGTTGTAAAGCAGTACAGTTTCCCAGCAGAAATGGCTGCAAAGCAGTTAATGATACCTCGTTCATCATTTATATCTAGACCTGGTGAGGATACCTTCTTAGTGTAATTTATAGAGACCTATTGAAGATACCCCTGGAAGCAACTGCAGCTACATCTGGTGGTTATGAATCCCAGAACACCCTGGCCCCAGTATGATGTACCTTACCTATATTTCCTACACTCACCCCATACGTGGTGATCTTAACTCGACTAACCAGAATGTTTTCTCGCTGGAACCACTGGAGATGGGAACTCAGGAGTAAAGACTCACATCTGATATAGAGGGGGGAGATTGACATAATGGTTACGGTGTTTACCTTACAGACACAAAGTGCAGGGTTTGATTCTCACTTGGGATAATTGGCTAGGCTTAAAATGGCCCACAAGGGCAGTTAGCCTAGTACAAAACTATGAACCTATGACAGTAGAAGGGGAAATTAATGGGTAAACTTGTGAAAGTCAGCCTAGACTGCAAAATAAAACAGTTCATCTGTAGTTATTAATACCAAAGTAAGTATCATATAAAAAGGGTCTTCATTGCTTTGTTCTTTAATATTTTCAATGATATCCATAGTATTCGCATGAAATATTTTGTAAGAGGGCTTGGACAAAAAACACATTAGATATATAAAATCTTTTGGCTGGATGTCCCGATATTCAGATGCCTAACATTAAATAAATACACCCTCCTCACCAAGTTTAGAAATCCTTAAAGTGGAAACATGATTGCACATATTAACAGTTCAGGATAAAAATAGGCATTATACAAAACTGGTGGACCCATTTTATAAATACAGCAATGCACCCTATAGGTTCATAGGTTGGTACTAGGCTATCAGCCCTAGGGCCTATACAAGCCCAGCCATAACAATTCCCTAGCTATTTCTTCCCACACTATTTACTTCCCTGGACCCTTGTCTAGCAGGGAGACTGACATGATACCCGGGGTGAATTTCCTTTCTCCCATCCAGTCGTCAAGGTTCCTTTTGAAGAGGGCCAAAGAGGCACTCTGCTTGACATGTATGGGCAATCTATTCCAGAGTCTGGGAGTCTCTGTGTCAGGAACCTATCCCTCCAGCATGTTTTGTTTATTGTGATGACAAGGTTTAGATCCCTGGAGCATGTGGCTCTGAGGGATTGGGATTTCTTTAAGTGTAGCATGTCCAACAGCAATGGGTTTGACATGGCCTTGTATGTTAAGCAGAGATCACCTCTGAGTAGATGATATACGACAGAGTATAGCTGGAGTTTTTTAAGGCGGTCAGCATAGGGCATCTGCTTTAGGCCTGTGATTCTTTTAGTGAGGTATTTCTGCGGCCTTTCCAGTTGTTGCAGATGTCTTGAGAAGTACATACCAAACGGGGTGCTGTATTCTATAATGGGTCTAATGAGGGATGAGTACAGTGGGACAATGACCTCCTTTTTTCTGGATTAAAAGCCCTTAGTGATGAGGTGTGCCACATAGAAGGATTTCCTGACTGTTGTGGCGATGTAGTTATCAAAGGTGAGACCACTGTCCACCTGTGTCCCTAAGTCTCTTATCACACTTTCAGTGTTTAGTGTACTGCCACCTATATAGTAATTCACGGGTACAGGTTTTTTCTCAAAGGGGATAACTATACATTTCTTGGCATTGAGCTTGAGCCCATGGCTCTGGCACCAAGCATCTGTTTCTGTAAGGCCCATTTGTAGAGTATCCACATCATTTGGGGATTCAATAATGGCTCCCAGTTTGCAGTCATCTGTGAACTTTGTTAGCCAGTGTCCCTTAGTGTTGGCCTGTACTTCAGAGAAGTAGATGTGCCAAACAAGAGCGGTCCCAGGACTGAACCCTGAGGTACTCCACTTATCACCTGTCTGGAGCTGGATTTGGAGTCGGCTACTTTTACAGTGTGGGTTCTATCAGTAAGCCAGTTAGCAACCCATTGGGTGACGTAGGGATTAATGCCCAGCTTAGTAAGTTTATCTATGATTCCAGAGTGGGGGATGGTGTCAAAGGCCTTGGCAATGTCTAGATAGGCTGTGTGGACCACCTTAGCCTTGTCCATGGCTCTGGAGACTGATTAGAAGAAGTCAATCAGGTTCAGTAGACAAGATCGGCCCTTCATGAACCCAAACTGGGTGGGGTCCAGTGTTTGAAGGTTGCCAATGTCTTTGTTTATAAGTTCCATGATAATACGCTCCATGACCTTGCAGATAAGGCTTGTCAGACTGATGGGACGGCAGTTTCCGGGATCCAAGGTGGATCCCCCCTTGTGGAGTGGGATAACTGTAGCTTTGCACCATTCAGTGGGCATGAAACCTGAGGTGAGGCTATGATTAAACATGGCACTTAGGTGAGGTGCCAGTTCATATTGTAGTTCATGTAGTACACAGCCCGGGATGTCATCTGGTCCCATGGATGCTGTATTCTTAGCTTTGGAGAGTGCATTTTTTACCTGTGTGGCCATTATTACCGGAATTTGGCAATCTTCCGGTATTGAGATGGGCCATTTAGGGGGTGAGAGGGGGTGACGTTGGCACTGAATCGATCTGCCAGGATATTGGCAATATTCTTGGGATCAGTATATTTAATGCCATTCTGTTTTAGCTCAGAGCAGATGTGAGCATTGCCATTTAGATTCTTGACATAGTTATAGAATGCCTTATGGTTGTCTTTGGAATCTTTGGCAATTTTATTTTCGTAACTAGCTTTGGAGGATTTTATGAGGGATCTCAGCTTCTTACTGAGACTGGTAAGGGATTTTTTTGCATCCTGAGATTTTCCTCTTTTCTGCAACAGTTTCTTCCTTCTGTTGTAAAGTTTGTTTATGGCAGGGGACCACCAGATTGGCTTTCTTTTTTTGGATGAGAACATCTTGGTTCTATTTGGGATGGCACGATTCATGCATGAGTGGATGTGCTCGTACAATGCCTTAGTGTAGGATTCAGCAGTTGAATATTCATTTCACGTCTGCATGGGTGTCATGAAGTTTGTCACTTCTGACTTGAGTAGCATGAAGTTGGCTTCGGAGAAGTTTTTTATGGAGGTTTCCTTACTGGGGGGGTGGGGGTGGGATGTGGATGTTAAGGGTGATTAGCTTATGGTCAGACCTGACTAACGAGGGGGTGACCATAGGTGTGGAGCATCGATTTCCCATGTGGATAATGACCAGGTCTAGGATACTGGAGCCCCTGGTGGGAATATGGATTAGTTGATACAGGGCATTGGAATTTATGAATTCCAAGAACCGTTGGGCAAAGGTGTTGGTACTTGAGTAGTTTATCTTATCCATTAGTCAATCTGTAAATCTGCAAAGCGCTTTTTGAAAGGTGCATATATCCTAAAAGCAATGCAATGCTTACTTCTCTGTGTTCAAAGTCAGTGTTTTGCAGCCTATTTGCTTTGAGTCTGTTTAAGCTCTGAGCTGCTGCTGTTACTATTACCAGTTCCCCAGCTGTTGCAGGCATGGTTGCCAGTTCCCACTGTTGCTGCTGCTGTTACTGTTACCAATTCACCTGCTGCTGCTATTAATGTTACTAGTTCCCCAGCTGCTGCTGTTAAAGTTAACAGTTAGCCTGCTGCTGCTGTTACTGTTACCAGCTTCCCTGCTGCTGTGGTTACTGTTACCAGTTCCCCCTGCTGCTGCAGCTGCTGTTAGCAGTTCCCCTGCTGCTGCTGTTACTGTTACCAGTTCCCCTGTTGCTGCTGTTACTGTTACCAGTACCCCAGTTGCTGCAGTTACTGTTACAAGTTTCCCCTGCTGCTGCTGTTACTGTTACCAGTACCCTTGCTGCTGCTGTTACTGTTACTAGTTCCCCTGCTGCAGATGTTACTGTTACCAGTTCGCCTGCTGCTGTTACTGTTACTAGTTCCCCTGCTGATGATGTTACTGATACCTGTTCCTGTGCTACTGCTGTTACTGTTACCAAGTTCCCCTGGTGCTGCTGTTACTGTTACCAGTCCCCCTGCTGCTTCTGCTACTGTTACCAGTTCACCTACTGCTGTTGTTACTGTTACCAGTTCCCCTGCTGCTGCTGTTACTGTTACCAGTTCCTCCTGTTTTTGTGGTTACTGTTACCAGTTGCCCCTGCTGATGCGGTTACTGTTACCTGTTCCCCTGCTGCTTCTGTTACTGTTACACGTCACCCTGCTATTACTGTTACTACTAACAGTTCCCCTGTTGCTGCTGTTACTATTACCAGTTCCCCTACTGCTGTTGTTACTGTTACCAGTCCACCTGCTGTTATTGTTACTAGTTCCCCTGCTGCTGTTATTACTGTTACCAGTTCTCCTGCTGCTGTTACTGTTAGCAGTTCCCATGCTGCTGTTGTTACTGTTACCAGATCCCCTGCTGCTGCTGTTAGTTACCAGTTCCCCTGCTGCTGCTGTTACTGTTACCAGTTCCCCTGATGCTGTTACTGTCACCAGTTCCCCTGCTGTTGTTACTATTACCAGTTCCCTTCATGCTGCTGTTATGGCTACCAGTTCCCCTGCTGCTGCTGTTATGGTTACCAGTTCCCCTGCTGTTGCTGTTACTGTTACCAATAGCTCTGTTACTGTTACTAGTTCACCTGCTGCTTCTGTTACTTATACCAGTTCCCATATTGCTGCTGTTACTGTTATCAATTCCCCTACTGCTGCTATTACTGTTACCAGTTCCCCAGCTACTGTGATTACTGTTACCAGTTCCCCAGCTGCTGCGGTTACTGTTACCAGTTTCCCCTGCTGCTGCTGTTACTGTTACCAGTTCCCCAGCTGCTGCAGTTACTGTTACCAGTTTCCCCTGCTGCTGATGTTACTGATACCTGTTCCCCTGCTGCTGCTGTTACTGTTACTAATTTCCCGTGCTGCTGCTGTTACTGTTATCAGTTCCCCTGCTGTTGTTGTTACTGTTTTCAGTTCCCCAGCTGCTGCAGATACTGTTAGCATTTTCCCAGCTGCTGTAGTTACTGTTATCAGTTTCCCTGCTGCTTCTGTTACTGTTATCAGTTTCCAGCTGCTTCTGTTACTGTTACCAGTTCCCCTGCTGCTGCTGTTACTGTTACCAGTTTGTGTGCTGCTGCTGTTACTGTTAGCAGTTCACCTGCTGCTGCTGTGACTCTTACCAGTTCCTCCTATTGCTGCAGTTAGTGTTACAAGTTTCCCCTGCTGCTGTGGTAACTATTACCAGTTCCCCTGCTGATGCTGTTACTGTGACCAGTTCCCCTGCAGCTCCTGTTACTGTTACCAGTTCCTCTGCTACTGCTATTACTGTTAAAAGTCCCCCTGTTGCTGTTATTACTATCAGTTCCCCTATTGTTGCTGTTACTATTACCCATTCCCGTTGCTGCTGTTACTGTTACTAATTCCCCTGCTGCTGTTGTTATTGTTACCAGTTCCCCTTCTGATTCTGTTACTGTTACCAGTTCCCCTGCTGCTGCGGCTACTGTTACCAGTTCCCCTGCTGCTACTGTTACTGTTACCAGTTCCCCTGCTGCTGCTGTTACTGTTACTAGTTCCCTTGCTGCTGCTGTTACTGTTACCAGTTCCCCTGCTACTGTTACTGTTACTATTTCCTCTGCTGTGGTTTCTGTTACCAGCTTCCCTGCTGCTGCTGTTACTGTTATCAGTTCCCCGGCTGCTGCTGCTGTTACTTTTGCCAGTTCCCAGCTGGTTCCATTACTGTTACCAGTTCCCCTGCTGCTGCTGTTGTTACTGTTACCAGTTCCCTTGCTGCTGCTGTTACTGTTACCAGTTCGCGTGCTGCTGCTGTTACTGTTAGCAGTTCCCCTGCTGCTGCTGCTGTTACTGTTCCCAGTTCCCCTGTTGGCACTGTTACTGTTACTAGTTCCCCTGCTGCTGCTGTTACTGTTACCAGTACCCTTGCTGCTACTGTTACTGTTACTAGTTCCCCTGCTGTTGATGTTACTGTTACTAGTTCCCCTGTTGCTGATGTTACTGATACCTGTTCCTGTGCTACTGCTGTTACTGTTACCAAGTTCCCCTGTTGCTGCTGTTACTGTTACCAGTCCCCCTGCTGCTTCTGTTACTGTTACCAGTTCGCCTACTGCTGTTGTTACTGTTACCAGTTCCCCTGCTGCTGCTGTTACTGTTACCAGTTTACATGCTGTTGCTCTTACTGTTAGCAGTTTCCCTTCTGCTGCTGTTAGTGTTACCAGTTCCTCATGTTTCTGTGGTTACTGTTACCAGTTGCCCCTGCTGATGCAGTTACTGTTACCATTTCCTCTACTGCTGCTGTTACTGTTACCAGTCCCCCTGCTGTTGCTGTTACTGTTACTGGTTCCCCTGCTGCTGTTGTTACTGTTACCAGTTCTCCTACTGCTGTTACTGTTAACAGTTCCCATGCTGCTGTTGTTACTGTTACCAGTTCCCCTGCTGCTGCTGTTACTGTTACTAATTCCCCTGCTGATGTGGTTACTGTTACCAGATCCCCTGCTGCTGCTGTTACTGTTACCAGATCTCCTGCTGCTGCTGATACTGTTACTAGTTCCCTTGCTGCTGCTGCTGTTACTGTTACCAGTTCCCCTGATGCTGTTACTGTTACCAGTTCCCTTCATGCTGCTGTTACTGTCACCAGTTCCCCTTCTGCTGCTGTTACTGTTACCATTCCCACTGCTGCTGCTGTTACTGTTACCAGTTCCCCTACTGCTGCTGTTACTGTCACCAGTTCCCCTTCTGCTGCTGTTACTGTTACCAGTTCCCCTGCTGCTGCTGTTACTGTTACTATTTCCCCTGCTGTTGCTGTTACTGTTACCAATTCCTCTGCTGCTGTTACTGTTACTAGTTCACCTGCTGCTGCTGTTACTGATACCAGTTCCCATATTGCTGCTGTTACTATTACCATTTCCCCTACTGCTGCTATTACTGTTACCAGTTCCCCAGCTACTGTGATTACTGTTACCAGTACCCCAGCTGCTGCAGTTACTGTTTCCAGTTTCCCCTGCTGCTGATGTTACTGATACCTGTTCCCCTGTTGCTGGTGTTACTGTTACTAATTTCCCGTGCTGCTGCTGTTACTGTTACCAGTTCCCCTGCTGCTGTTGTTACTGTTTCCAGTTCACCAGCTGCTGCAGATACTGTTAGCATTTCCCCAGCTGCTGTAGTTAATGTTACCAGCTTCCCTGCTGCTGCTGTGACTGTTACCAGTTTCCCTGCTGCTGCTGTTACTGTTATCAGTTCCCAGCTGCTTCTGTTACTGTTACCAGTTCCCCTGCTGCTGCTGTTGTTACTGTAACCAGTTCCCCTGCTGCTGCTGTTACTGTTACCAGTTTGTGTGCTGCTGCTGTTACTGTTAGCAGTTCCCCTGCTGCTGCTGTGACTCTTACCAGTTCCTCCTGTTGCTGCAGTTAGTGTTACAAGTTGCCCCTGCTGCTGTGGTTACTATTACCAGTTCCCCTGCTGATGCAGTTACTGTGACCAGTTCCCCTGCTCCTCCTGTTACTGTTACCAGTTCCTCTGCTACTGCTATTACTGTTAAAAGTCCCCCTGTTGCTGTTATTACTATCAGTTCCCCTATTGTTGCTGTTACTATTACCCATTCCCCTGTTGCTGCTGTTACTGTTACTGTTACTAATTCCCCTGCTGCTACTGTTACTATTACTAGTTCCCCTGCTGCTGCTGTTACTGTTAGCAGCTCTCCTGCTTCTGTTACTGTTACTAATTCCCTTGCTGCTGTTGTTACTGTTACCAGTTCCCCTTCTGATTCTGTTACTGTTACCAGTTCCCCTGCTGCTGCGGCTACTGTTACCAGTTCCCCTGCTGCTACTGTTACTGTTACCAGTTCCCCTGCTGCTGCTGTTACTGTTACTAGTTCCCTTGCTGCTGCTGTTACTGTTACCAGTTCCCCTGCTGCTGTTACTGTTACTATTTCCTCTTCTGTTGTTACTGTTACCAGTTCCCCTGTTGCTGCGGTTAGTGTTACCAGTTCCCCTGCTGCTGTTGTTACTGTTGCCAGTTCCCCAGCTGCTGCAGATACTGTTAGCATTTCCCCAGCTGCTGTAGTTACTGTTACCAGCTTCCCTGCTGCTGCTGTTACTGTTACCAGTTCCCCTGCTGCTGCTGTTACTGTTGCCAGTTCCCAGCTGGTTCCATTACTGTTAGCAGTTCCCTTGCTGCTGCTGTTGTTACTGTTACCAGTTCCCCTGCTGCTGCTGTTACTGTTACCAATTCACATGCTGCTGCTGTTACTGTCAGTAGTTCCCCTGCTGCTGCTGTTACTGTTACCAGTTCCTCCTGTTGCTGTGGTTACTGTTACAAGTTGCCCTTGCTGCTGTGGTTACTATTACCTGTTCCACTGCTCATACTGTTACTGTTACTAGTTCCCCTGCTGCTCCTGTTACTGTTACCAGTTCGCTACTACTGCTATTAATGCTAACAGTTCCCCTGTTGCTGTTATTACTGTTATCAGTTCCCCTGTTGCTACTGTTATTATTACCCATTCCCCTGTTGCTGCTGTTATGGTAACCAGTCCCTCTGCTGCTACTGTTACTGTTACTAGTTCCCCTGCTGCTGCTGTTACTGTTAATAATTCCCCTGCAGCTGTTGTTACTGTCACCACTTCCTCTGCTGGTGCTGTTACTGTTACCAGTTCTCCTGTTGCTGATGTTACTGTTACTAGTTCCAATGCTGCTGGGGTTACTGTTACCAGTTCCCCTGCTGCTGCTGTTACTGTTACTAGTTCTCCTGCTGTTGCTGTTACTGTTATTACTTCCCCTGCTGCTGTTACTGTTACCAGTTTCCCCTGCTGCTGTGATTAGTGTTACCAGTTCCCCTGCTGCTGCTATTACTGTTACCAGTTCCCCTGTTGCTGCTGTTACTGTTTCCAGTTCCCCTGCTGCTGTTGTTACTGTTGCCAGTTCCACAGCTGCTGCTGTTACTGTTGGCTGTTCCCCTGCTGCTGCTGTTACTGTTACCAGCTCCCCTGCTGCTGCTGTTACTGTTACCAGTTCCCCTGCTGCTGTTACTAGTTCCCCTGCTCCTGATGTTACTGCTTCCAGTTCCCCTGTTGATGCTATTACTGTTATCAGTTCCCCTGTTGCTGCTTTTACTGTTACCAGTTCCCCTGCTGCTGCTGTTACTGTTACCAGTTCCCCTACTGCTGCTGTTACTGTTACTATTTCACCTGCTGCTGCTGTTACTGTTACCAGTTCCCCTGTTGGCACTGTTACTGTTACTAGTTCCCTTGCTACAGCTGTTATTGTTACGAGTTCCCCTGCTGCTGTTGTTACTTTTGCCCATTCCCCAGCTGCTACGGTTACTGTTACCAGTTCCCCTGCTGCTGCTGTTACTGTTACCCATTCCCCTGCTGCTGCTGTTACTGTTACCAATTCCCCCTGCTGCTGCGGTTACTGTTACTGGTTGCCCCTGCTACTACAATTACGGTTATCAGTTCCGCTGTCAGTGCTGTTACTGTTACCGGTTCCCCAGCTGCTGCGGTTACTCTTAACAGTTCCCCTGCTGCCGCGGTTACTGTTACCATTCCCACTGCTGCTGTTGTTACTGTTGCCAGTTCCCATGCTGCTGCTGTTACTGTTACCTGTTCTCCTGATGCTGCTGTTATTGTTACTAGTTCCCCTGCTGCTGTTGTTACTGTTACCAGTTCTCCTGATGCTGCTGTTACTGTTACTAGTTCCCCTGCTGCTGCTGTTACTGTTACCAGTTCCCTTGCTGCTGTTACTGTTACCAGTTCCCCTGCTGCTGTTACTGTTACTATTTCCTCTTCTGTTGTTACTGTTACCAGTTCCCCTGTTGCTGCGGTTAGTGTTACCAGTTCCCCTGCTGCTGTTGTTACTGTTGCCAGTTCCTCAGCTGCTGCAGATACTGTTAGCATTTCCCCAGCTGCTGTAGTTACTGTTACCAGCTTCCCTGCTGCTGCTGTTACTGTTACCAGTTCCCCTGCTGCTGCTGTTACTGTTATCAGTTCCCAGCTGTTTCCGTTACTGTCAGCAGTTCCCCTGCTGCTGCTGTAGTTACTGTTACCAGCTTCCCTGCTGCTGCTGTTACTGTTACCAGTTCTCCTGCTGCTGCTGTTACTGTTAGTAGTTCCCCTGCTGCTGCTGTTACTGTTGCCAGTTCCCAGCTGGTTCCATTACTGTTAGCAGTTCCCTTGCTGCTGCTGCTGTTACTGTTACCAGTTCTCCTGCTGCTGCTGTTACTGTTACCAATTCACGTGCTGCTGCTGTTACTGTTAGTAGTTCCCCTGCTGCTGCTGTTACTGTTACCAGTTCCTCCTGTTGCTGCGGTTACTGTTACAAGTTGCCCTTACTGCTGTGGTTACTATTACCTGTTCCACTGCTCATACTGTTACTGTTACTAGTTCCCCTGCTGCTCCTGTTACTGTTACCAGTTCGTTACTACTGCTATTATTGCTAACAGTTCCCCTGTTGCTGTTATTACTGTTATCAGTTCCCCTGTTGCTGCTGTTATGGTAACCAGTCCCCCTGCTGCTACTGTTACTGTTACTAGTTCCCCTGCTGCTGCTGTTACTGTTAATAATTCCCCTGCTGCTGTTGTTACTGTTACCACTTCCTCTGCTGGTGCTGTTACTGTTACCAGTTCTCCTGTTGCTGATGTTACTGTTACTAGTTCCAATGCTGCTGGGGTTACTGTTACCAGTTCCCCTGCTGCTGCTGTTACTGTTACTAGTTCTCCTGCTGTTGCTGTTACTGTTACCAGTTCCCCTGCTGCTGTTACTGTTATTACTTCCCCTGCTGCTGTTACTGTTACCAGTTCCCCCTGCTGCAGTTAGTGTTACCAGTTCCCCTGCTGCTGCTATTACTGTTACCAGTTCCCCTGTTGCTGCTGTTACTGTTTCCAGTTCCCCTGCTGCAGTTGTTACTGTTGCCAGTTCCACAGCTGCTGCTGTTACTGTTGGCTGTTCCCCTGCTGCTGCTGTTACTGTTACCAGTTCCCCTGCTGATGTTACTGTTTCCAGTTCCCCTGTTGATGTTATTACTGTTATCAGTTCCCCTGTTGCTGCTTTTGCTGTTACCAGTTCCCCTGCTGCCATTACTGTTACCAGTTCCCCTACTGCTGCTGTTACTTTTACTATTTCACCTGCTGCTGCTGCTGTTACTGTTACCAGTTCCCCTGTTGGCACTGTTACTGTTACTAGTTCCCTTGCTACAGCTGTTATTGTTATGAGTTCCCCTGCTGCTGTTGTTACTGTTACCACTTCCTCTGCTGGTGCTGTTACTGTTACCAGTTCTCCTGTTGCTGATGTTACTGTTACTAGTTCCAATGCTGCTGGGGTTACTGTTACCAGTTCCCCTGCTGCTGCTGTTACTGTTACTAGTTCTCCTGCTGTTGCTGTTACTGTTACCAGTTCCCCTGCTGCTGTTACTGTTATTACTTCCCCTGCTGCTGTTACTGTTACCAGTTCCCCCTGCTGCTGCAGTTAGTGTTACCAGTTCCCCTGCTGCTGCTATTACTGTTACCAGTTCCCCTGTTGCTGCTGTTACTGTTTCCAGTTCCCCTGCTGCAGTTGTTACTGTTGCCAGTTCCACAGCTGCTGCTGTTACTGTTGGCTGTTCCCCTGCTGCTGCTGTTACTGTTACCAGTTCCCCTGCTCCTGATGTTACTGTTTCCAGTTCCCCTGTTGATGTTATTACTGTTATCAGTTCCCCTGTTGCTGCTTTTGCTGTTACCAGTTCCCCTGCTGCCATTACTGTTACCAGTTCCCCTACTGCTGCTGTTACTTTTACTATTTCACCTGCTGCTGCTGCTGTTACTGTTACCAGTTCCCCTGTTGGCACTGTTACTGTTACTAGTTCCCTTGCTACAGCTGTTATTGTTATGAGTTCCCCTGCTGCTGTTGTTACTGTTACCACTTCCTCTGCTGGTGCTGTTACTGTTACCAGTTCTCCTGTTGCTGATGTTACTGTTACTAGTTCCAGTGCTGCTGGGGTTACTGTTACCAGTTCCCCTGCTGCTGCTGTTACTGTTACCACTTCCCCCTGCTGCTGCGGTTACTGTTACTGGTTGCCCCTGCTACTACAATTACGGTTATCAGTTCCGCTGTCAGTGCTGTTACTGTTACCGGTTCCTCAGCTGCTGTGGTTACTCTTAACAGTTCCCCTGCTGCCGCAGTTACTGTTACCATTCCCACTGCTGCTGTTGTTACTGTTGCCAGTTCCCATGCTGCTGCTGTTACTGTTACCTGTTCTTCTGATGCTGCTGTTATTGTTACTGGTTCCCCTGCTGCTGTTGTTACTGTTTCCAGTTCTCCTGATGCTGCTGTTACTGTTACTAGTTCCCCTGCTGCTGCTGTTACTGTTACTAGTTCCATTGCTGCTGCTGTTACTGTTACCGGTTCCCCTGCTGCTGTTACTGTTACCAGTTCCCCTGTTGCTGCGGTTAGTGTTACCAGTTCCCCTGCTGCTGTTGTTACTGTTGCCAGTTCCCCAGCTGCTGCAGATACTGTTAGCATTTCCCCAGCTTCTGTAGTCACTGTTACCAGCTTCCTTGCTGCTGCTGTTACTGTTATCAGTTCCCCTGCTGCTGCTGTTACTGTTGCCAGTTCCCAGCTGGTTCCGTTACTGTTAGCAGTTCCCCTGTTGCTGCTGTTGTTACTGTTACCAGTTCCCCTGCTGCTGCTGTTACTGTTACCAATTCACGTGCTGCTGCTGTTACTGTTAGTAGTTCTCCTGTTGCTGATGTTACTGTTACTAGTTCCAATGCTGCTTGGGTTACTGTTACCAGTTCCCCTGCTGCTGCTGTTACTGTTATTAGTTCTCATGCTGTTGCTGTTACTGTTACCAGTTCCCCTGCTGCTGTTACCCTGCTGCTGTTACTGTTACCAGTTCCCCCTGCTGCTGCGGTTAGTGTTACCAGTTCCCCTGCTGCTGCTTTTACTGTTACCAGGTCCCCTGCTGCTGCTGTTACTGTTACCAGTTCCCCTGCTGCTGTTACTGTTGCCAGTTCCACAGCTGCTGCTGTTACTGTTGGCTGTTCCCCTGCTGCTGCTGTTACTGTTACCAGTTCCCCTGCTCCTGATGTTACTGTTTCCAGTTCCCCTGTTGATGTTATTACTGTTATCAGTTCCCCTGTTGCTGCTTTTGCTGTTACCAGTTCCCCTGCTGCCATTACTGTTACCAGTTCCCCTACTGCTGCTGTTACTTTTACTATTTCACCTGCTGCTGCTGCTGTTACTGTTACCAGTTCCCCTGTTGGCACTGTTACTGTTACTAGTTCCCTTGCTACAGCTGTTATTGTTATGAGTTCCCCTGCTGCTGTTGTTACTGTTACCACTACCTCTGCTGGTGCTGTTACTGTTACCAGTTCTCCTGTTGCTGATGTTACTGTTACTAGTTCCAATGCTGCTGGGGTTACTGTTACCAGTTCCCCTGCTGCTGCTGTTACTGTTATTAGTTCTCCTGCTGTTGCTGTTACTGTTGCCAGTTCCCCTGCTGCTGTTACTGTTATTACTTCCCCTGCTGCTGTTACTGTTACCAGTTCCCCCTGCTGCTGCGGTTAGTGTTACCAGTTCCCCTGCTGCTGCTATTACTGTTACCAGTTCCCCTGTTGCTGCTGTTACTGTTTCCAGTTCCCCTGCTGCAGTTGTTACTGTTGCCAGTTCCACAGCTGCTGCTGTTACTGTTGGCTGTTCCCCTGCTGCTGCTGTTACTGTTACCAGTTCCCCTGCTCCTGATGTTACTGTTTCCAGTTCCCCTGTTGATGTTATTACTGTTATCAGTTCCCCTGTTGCTGCTTTTGCTGTTACCAGTTCCCCTGCTGCTGTTACTGTTACCAGTTCCCCTACTGCTGCTGTTACTGTCACTATTTCACCTGCTGCTGCTGCTGTTACTGTTACCAGTTCCCCTGTTGGCACTGTTACTGTTACTAGTTCCCTTGCTACAGCTGTTATTGGTATGAGTTCCCCTGCTGCTGTTGTTACTTTTACCACTTCCTCTGGTGCTGTTACTGTTACCAGTTCTCCTGTTGCTGATGTTACTGTTACTAGTTCCAGTGCTGCTGGGGTTACTGTTACCAGTTCCCCTGCTGCTGCTGTTACTGTTACCACTTCCCCCTGCTGCTGCGGTTACTGTTACTGGTTGCCCCTGCTACTACAATTACGGTTATCAGTTCCGCTGTCAGTGCTGTTACTGTTACCGGTTCCTCAGCTGCTGCGGTTACTCTTAACAGTTCCCCTGCTGCCGCGGTTACTGTTACCATTCCCACTGCTGCTGTTGTTACTGTTGCCAGTTCCCATGCTGCTGCTGTTACTGTTACCTGTTCTTCTGATGCTGCTGTTATTGTTACTAGTTCCCCTGCTGCTGTTGTTACTGTTACCAGTTCTCCTGATGCTGCTGTTACTGTTACTAGTTCCCCTGCTGCTGCTGTTACTGTTACTAGTTCCCTTGCTGCTGCTGTTACTGTTACCAGTTCCCCTGCTGCTGTTACTGTTACTATTTCCTCTTCTGTTGTTACTGTTACCAGTTCCCCTGTTGCTGCGGTTAGTGTTACCAGTTCCCCTGCTGCTGTTGTTACTGTTGCCAGTTCCCCAGCTGCTGCAGATACTGTTAGCATTTCCCCAGCTTCTGTAGTCACTGTTACCAGCTTCCTTGCTGCTGCTGTTACTGTTATCAGTTCCCCTGCTGCTGCTGTTACTGTTGCCAGTTCCCAGCTGGTTCCGTTACTGTTAGCAGTTCCCCTGCTGCTGCTGTTGTTACTGTTACCAGTTCCCCTGCTGCTGCTGTTACTGTTACCAATTCACGTGCTGCTGCTGTTACTGTTAGTAGTTCCCCTGCTGCTGCTGTTACTGTTACCAGTTCCTCCTGTTGCTGCGGTTACTGTTACAAGTTGCCCTTACTGCTGTGGTTACTATTACCTGTTCCACTGCTCATACTGTTACTGTTACTAGTTCCCCTGCTGCTCCTGTTACTGTTACCAGTTCGTTACTACTGCTATTATTGCTAACAGTTCCCCTGTTGCTGTTATTACTGTTATCAGTTCCCCTGTTGCTGCTGTTATTATTTCCCATTCCCCTGTTGCTGCTGTTATGGTAACCAGTCCCCCTGCTGCTACTGTTACTGTTACTAGTTCCCCTGCTGCTGCTGTTACTGTTAATAATTCCCCTGCTGCTGTTGTTACTGTTACCACTTCCTCTGCTGGTGCTGTTACTGTTACCAGTTCTCCTGTTGCTGATGTTACTGTTACTAGTTCCAATGCTGCTGGGGTTACTGTTACCAGTTCCCCTGCTGCTGCTGTTACTGTTACTAGTTCTCCTGCTGTTGCTGTTACTGTTACCAGTTCCCCTGCTGCTGTTACTGTTATTACTTCCCCTGCTGCTGTTACTGTTACCAGTTCCCCCTGCTGCTGCGGTTAGTGTTGCCAGTTCCCCTGCTGCTGCTATTACTGTTACCAGTTCCCCTGTTGCTGCTGTTACTGTTTCCAGTTCCCCTGCTGCTGTTGTTACTGTTGCCAGTTCCACAGCTGCTGCTGTTACTGTTACTAGTTCCAATGCTGCTGCTGTTACTGTTACCAGTTCCCCTGCTGCTGTTACTAGTTCCCCTGCTCCTGATGTTACTGCTTCCAGTTCCCCTGTTGATGCTATTACTGTTGCCAGTTCCCCTGCTGCTGCTGTTACTGTTACTAGTTACCCTGTTGCTGCTGTTACTGTTACCAGTTCCCCTGCTAATGCTGTTACTGTTAACAGTTGCCCTGCTGCTGCTGTTACTGTTAGTTGTTCCCTTGCTGCTGCTGTTACTGTTACCAGCTCCCCTAGTCTCCTGCAAGGCAGCTCTAGTCCCCCTCATTGTGTGTTGTTTCCATGTACCTACCCTGTCTTCTGCTTCCTTTAAGAGCATTACAACTCCCAGTAGAATTTCATTTATCCACGACATCCCGGAGTACTGCCTCAACATGAGAACAATAATTCACCTATGATCCTATAACTGTAAGTTCACTCCTGGCATACTGCCCATGTCCCTTATGGACAAAGGCAGTCTGTAAAATAACTCAGGGCTCCAACACTCAAGACCTACTACCCTGATACTACCCCATCCCATATCTGGGGAATTAAGATATAATATTGTCATATCCTGGCTATTATAGGCATGTAAAGGTCCTTGTGCCATTAGCCTAGTAATCACCTATGAACATAAATGTAAGGATATTTATTGAGATCCAATCCTGTAAATCCCAACACTTTAAAAATTAAATGCATTTCAGAACAAAAGATATAGAATTCTATATTTCACTTTTACACTTTTAAATCATTTTTTGCCAGGGGGGTTGTATCCCCTGAAATGAGGGGGCCTGTGTATATCATAAACCAGGATGACGACTCCCCAGTTTTTCATCATTCTTGACTAGCTAATTCTTTGTTTTCTTTGTTTCTAACTTCAGAATACCTGCCTAATATTTCATCACTACATCATTATGGTCTACTTATTAGTTCTCCTTAACTGTGCCCTGTACAGACATAAATACCTTGAGATGACATTGTTCCTGTAAAAGCACAATTGAAATTTCACCAATACCAAGTTGCACACAGGACAACTAGTTTGCAGTGACCCCAGAGTTGCAAACTGGATATTTATGACATTGTTTTATGTTCTCACTCCAACATCCACATCCTTCCCCCACCCCCTAGTAAGGAAACCTTCATAAAAAAAACTTCTGCAAAGCCAACTTCCTGCTATTCAAGTCAGAAGTGACAAACATCATGACATCCATGCAGACAGAAACCGAAAATTCAACTGCTGAATCCTATGCTAAGGCACTGTATGAGCACATTCACTTGTGCATAAATTGTGCCATCCCATATAGAACCAAGATGCTCTCCTCCAAAGAAAGGAAGCCAATCTGGTGGTCCCCTGCCATAAACAAACTTTACAACAAAAGTAAAAAACTGTTGCAGAAAAGAGGAAAATCCCAGGATGCAAAAACTTCCTTACCAGTCTCAGCAAGAAGCTGAGATCCCTCACAAAATCCTCCAAAGCTAGTTACAAAAATAAAATTGCCAAAGATTCCAAAGACAACCACAAGGCATTCTATAGCTATGTCAAGAATCTAAATGGCAATGCTCAGATTTGCTCTGAGGTACAACAGAATGGCATTAAATATACTAATCCCAAGGATATTGCCATCATCCTGGCAGATCGATTCAGTGCCAACTTCACCACCCTCTCACCCTCTAAAGGGCCCATCTCAATACTGAAAGATTGCCAAATTCTAGTAATAACGGCCACACAGGTAAAAAACGCACTCTCCAAAGCTAAGAATACAGCATCCATGGGACTAGACGACATCCCTGGCCATGTATTACATGAACTACAAAATGAACTGGCACCTCACCTAAGTGCCATGTTTAATCATAGCCTCACATCAGGCTTTGTGCCCACTGAGTGGTGCACAGCTACAGTTATCCCACTCCACAAGGGGGGATCCATCTTGGATCCTGGGAACTACCGTCCCATAGGTCTGACGAGCCTGATCTGCAAGGCCATGGAGCGTATTATCATGGAACTTATAAACAAAGACATTGGCAACCTTCAAACACTGGACTCCACCCAGTTTAGGTTTGTGAAGGGCCGATCTTGTCTATTGAACCTGATTGACTTCTTTAAATAAGTCTCCAGAGCTGTGGACGAGGGTAAGGTGGTCCACACAGCCTATTTGGACCTTGCCAAGGCCTTTGACACCATCCCCTACTCTGAAATCATAGATAAACTTACTAAGCTGGGCATTAATCCCTACGTCACTTGATGGATTGCCAACTGGCTTACAGACAGAACCCACACTGTAAAAGTAGCTGACTCCAAATCCAGCTCTAGACAAATGACAAGTGGAGCACGTCAGGGTTCAGTCCTGGGACTGCTCTTGTTTGGCATTTACTTCTCTGAAGTACAGACCAACACTAAGGAACTCTGGCTAACAAAGTCCGCAGATGACTGCAAACTGGGAGTCATTATTGAATCCCCAAATGATGTGAAATTTCTACAAAAGGGCCTTACAGAAACAGATGCTTGGTGCCAGAGCCATGGGCTCAAACTCAATGCAAAGAAATGTATAGTTATCCCCTTTGGGAAAAAACATGTACCCATGAATTACCACATAGGTGGCAGTACACTAAACACTGAAAGTGTGCTAAGACACTTAGGGACACAGGTGGACAGTGGTCTCACCTTCAAAAGCCATATTACCACAATAGTCAGGAAATCCTTCTATGTGGCACACCTCATCACTAAGAGCTTTTCATCCAGAAAAAAGGACGTCATCGTCCCACTGTACTCATTCTTAATTAGACGCATTATAGAATACAATGCCCTATAGGGTATGTACCTCTCAAGACATCTGCAACAACTGTAAAGGCCACAGAAATACCTCACTAAAAGAATCACAGGCCTAAACCAGATGCCCTATGCTGACCATCTAAAAAAACTCCAGCTATACTCTGTCACATATCATCTACTCAGAGACGATCTCTGCTTAACATACATGCTACACTTAAAGAAGTCCATATGCCTCAGAGCCACATGCTCCAGTGATCTAAACCTTGTCATCACAATGAACAAAATATGCTGATGAGATAGGTTCCTGACCAAGAGACTCCCCAGACTCTGGAACAGACTGCCCATACATGTCAAGCAGAGCGCCTCTTTGGCCCTCTTCAAAAGGAACCTCGATGATTGGATGGGAGATAGGAAATTCACCCCAGAAATCATGTCATTCACCCTGCTAGACAGAGGTCCAGGAAGTAAATATTGTGGGAGAAATAGCCAGGGAATTGTTATGGCTAGGCTTGTATAGGCCCTAGGGCCAATAGCCTAGTACCAACCTATGACCCTATGAACCAATGAGCTGTCTAATCAATAAAAAGGGTCTGTTACCATGGATATGAACTTTTCCACTATCACCATTACCAGCTTGGTGGATACGGCATCCTGAGGCAATGTAGAAATTGCCTTATGTTTACTGACAACCACTTAATTCTCAAACAAATGTATAGCATGTGACGGATGTATTTATACAATGTCATTGGAGGCAAGTCTCACACAAAAGTACACCTGATGTCAATAAGGTAGTGTGCAGTACACACGCTGCACACATCACACACAATTCAAAGCAGACATATAGACCCACATATGCTGAGGCATTTAAATGTAACCTTTCTGAACCCCAAAGACCTCTTAGATGAAGTATACATAACAAATACACTCAGCAGCCCTGAATGCACTCTTTCAAAACAACACCTACATCAATACATACAGCCACATCACATGGAGCCTCTACTTCTAAACCCATAAGGCAAGCCACCACACAGTCCAACATCCTGGTCATTTGACACTCCATTGTGAAACACACTGATGTCTTGCTCACTAGGCTGAGTAAGGAGAAAGTCACAGTCAGTTGCTTATCAGTGGGTAGGATCAGACACATTACGCATGCACTCAGTTCTTTGCACCACAAGTACCAGTATGACCCAGTCATAGTCCATGTGGAATTAAATGATCTGAGATGTACCTCCCTCCCTAGACTATATGAAGAAAGTCTTCATGGAGCTTTCGGAATATGTGTCTCAGGCTGGTATGAACCTAGCATTGAGTAGCATTTTACCTTCTCCAAGGATGATGCCACAATATGAACAAACGATGATGGACGTTAATAATTGGCTTAGTTTCTGTTGTCATTCTAAGGGGTGCAATATTTGTCAGCATGGAAGGAGATGGTCAACAGACCACGCTGCTTTGCCAGGGATGGTCTGCACATCTCCCATCTAGGCTTTTGAATATTACCTAAAACATTGTCTTTTCCGATAGTCCCTCTTTTAGGCAATGCGAAACTCAAAGTACTTCAGACATAGCAAATCAAAACCAAGAAAATCTAAAGGTATTACTGCTCAATGCTAGGAGTCTAAACAAAATCTGCACTCTCTAGCAGCTGCCTTGCCTCTAGAGAATGCTGATGCTTGTGCAGTCACTGGGACATGATGTAAAGCCATAGAGAGAACACCAACAGTACAAGGATATAATGCCTTTCACACATTTAGACCAACTACTACACAGAAGGGGCAAAGGGTGGAGGCGTCTCAATTTAGATAAAAAATAAATATACCTCAAGGCTGGTCAAACATGACAGTGCACTTGAGCTTCTCCACATTCAAATCACCATAAGCAAAATCCAATACCACTTTCTTGCAAGCTATAGACCCCGTCTATGATTCATGAAACCCATACCATGTATTTAAACTTATTGGAAACACTTACCATACAACCCAATGCCATATTTATGGGCAACTTTAATTATCCCATTATTAACTAAGAAACCTATATTGCACCAAACATACAGGCACAGAGATTCCTGGATTTTGTAAACACAAACTCCCTGGACCAGACAGTCAATACACCAACAAGGGTTGCAACCATACTGGATGTTCATAGGTTCATAGGTTCATAGATAGGTACTAGGCTATCTGCCCGAAGACATTTATAAGCCTAGCCAGAATGTGTTGGCTTTCGCCGCCCCCTTAGATTAATTCCCAGTGCCTCTGTCCATCAGAGCCATTGAAGCGATCCCTGGGGTAAACTTCTTCTGAGGATAAAAGCGCTCTCATCAAACTAAGCAAACAACTCAGAGGACAAATAAAGACTACCAAAGCCAAATTTCAGTTAATTTGGTTACCCAGACCAAGAACAACAACAAGGCATTATTTGGCTATGTCTGCAATCTGAAAGGCAACACATAATTGTGTGCAGAGCTCACTGTAAATAGAGCCACCTATACTGAGACAGATGATATAGCAAACCTCCTGGCAGATAAATTCATCTCCACCTTTACCCCTCTCTCTCTCTTCCCCTTAACCTTCCCTCAGGAAATAACATCAAGTATGTTATCACTAGGGAACAAGTCCTTAATTCTCTAAGGCCAAAAATGGGCCACATAATATCCCAGAACACCTTCTAAATATTATGAAACATGACCTATCAGAATATTTGGAATTGCTATTTAACTGTAGCCTCCAAACAGGCTTTGTGCATCATGAATGCAGAACAGCAACAGTCATCCCGCTGTACAAAGGTGGGCCATCTGCAGACTCTGGAAACTACAGACCCATAAGTTTCACTAGTCCTATATGCAAAGCCATGTAAAGCATTATCATGGAAATAATCAGTGATGATATAGTAAACCTCCAGACACTGGACCCAGCCCAGACTGGTTTCATCAAGGGCAGGTCATGCCTACTCATTGTGGTTGACATCATTGAGAAGGTCACCAAAGCAATGGATGAGGGCAAAATGGCTCACACTGCCTACTTTGACCTAGCCAAGGCATTTGACACAATATCCTACTTGGGCATTGTTGAAAACTCAGGAAGTTAGTTACAAACCCTTATGTCACTCAGTGGATAGCCAACTGTCTCAAAGACAGGCCCCAGGAAGTTAGAACTGAGGAGTTCACGTCTACATACAGGCCAGTCACAAGTGGAGTCTTTCAGGAATCAGCCCTTAGACCACTCCTTTTTAGCATTTACTTCTCAGAAGTCGAGGCCAATGTCAATGGTCTCTGGCTGACTAAATTTGCAGATGATTGCAAATTAGGAGCTGTCACTGAATCCCACACCTACACAAATGTTCTCCAAGAAGGGCTGACACAAATAACTGGTTTCAGTGGCATGAACTAAAACTAAATGCCAAGAAATGCATAATAGTATCCTATGGGAAGTCATCCAACCCTGGTAACTATCATTTTGACAACACACTCCTTAGATTTGAACCAGTAGTCAGGGACTTAGCGACATGCATAGATAGTAATCTAGCCTTTGGCCATCATGAGTCTACTGTGGTGAGGAAATTATTCTATGTTGCGCAATGTATAAACAAAGGTATGGCATCTAACTCCAAGGAAGTCACTGTTCCACTATATTCAGCATTCATCAGACCTGTCATTGAGTATAATGCCCCACTGGTATGTATCTAACCAGGCATATGCAACAATTAGAATGTCTACAGAGGTTCTTCACTAAAAGAATACAGGGCAGAAGTAACATGTCCTTTGCGGACCACCTCAAGGTCCTATCCCTGTAGTTTGTCTCCTACAGGCTATTGACAGGAGATCTATGCCTGCCATACAGGTCATTGTCAGACTCCACTCTGATGGCCCTCCTGCATATCCACAAAACAAACAGCAACAAAATAACCCATTCTAAAGACTTAAACCTTGCCTGTGATATAAATAGGACCTGCTGGAGAAACAGGTATGTCATTCATCATCATCATCATCATCATCATCAGCCCCCCTTTCCCGTTTTTCTACATGAGGTTGGGGCATCGTGTTAACTGTTGTCACCTCTCTCGATTCAGTGCCACACTCCTGCCTTCTTCAACATTCATGCCTGATTGTCACAGATCTTGTTTCACACAATCCATCCACCTCTTTGCTGGATATCTTCGCTTCCTCTTACCTTCTTCCTGTCTGCCCCAAATCTTCCTCACCAGATTATCTTCTGCTTTTCTACACATGTGCCCAAACCACTGTAATCTGTTCTCTTTGATCTTTTCTGCAATTGGAGCTACTTTGGATTCTGCTTTTATGTTCTCATTTCTTCATCTGTCCCACAGTGTGTATCTTATCACCTTTCTCAAGCACTTAATTTCCATCACCTCTAACTTCTTCAACTGTTCTGCCTTTAGTGCCCAGGTTTCTGTACCATACAGTAGTACTGGTCGCACCACTGTCTTGTACACCTTGCTTTTCAGCTTCTTTGGTATTCCTCTGTCATAGACTACACCTGATACTCTATGCCAGTTGGCTGCAGCCCCTCTGATTCTAGCTTTGACCTCTTCATTCAGACTACCCTTCTCCTCAACCACCCCTCCCAGATACTTGAAGCTGTTTACCTGTTCCACCATCTTCCCTTCTATCTCTATTCTCAGCTTCTTCTGATCTCCCAAATTTGCTGCCATTACCACCATCTTATCTGTACTTAGTTTCATCCCATGTGCCTTCAGATTTGCATTCCATTCTCCTATCCTTTGCTGAAGTTCTAGCTCAGAGTCTGCCTGTACTGCCACATTATCTGTATACAGCAGCTTTGTTGATCTGTCCCCTCCAAAGTAGTCCATCACCAGTATGAACAGCAGTGGGCTCAGAGATGAATCCTGATGTACAACAACTCCCACTGGGAACCCCTCTGTGAGGCCGAACACTGTTCGTACTTGAGCCACTGGGTCCTTGTACATAGCCTGCACTAATTCTACCAATGTTTCCGGGACTTCAAACCACTACAGTACTGCCCAGATTAGCTTTCTTGGCACCTTGTCATATGCTTTCTCCAATTCTAGGAATGCCCAGTTGGACTCTCTCCTCATTTCTAGCTTCTTCTCAAGTACCTGTCTTAGTACAAACATCGGGTCAACTGTGCTGCATCCTGATCGGAACCCATCTTACATTCTACTACTCTGCATATCCATTTATCAATCACTCTCTCCAGAACTTTCATGCAGTGTGATAGGAGTTTGATCTCGCTGTACTGCCCACAGTTGTGGATGTCCCCTTTGTTCTTGAACACTGGCACAAGTATGCTTATTCTCCAGTCATCTGGGATATGCCTTTCTCTCCGCACTGCTATCAGTATCCTCAGGAGCAATTTTTCCACTATCTCACCCAGCATATTTTTCATATCTGCTGAGACCTCATCTGAGCCTGCTGCTTTCCCTGACTTCATTTTCCTTAGTGCTGTTCTTACTTCTTCTAGTGTGGGCTCCTCTTCTTCTCCCATCGTAGGCTGTTTCTGGGGCAGTACAGCTTCTGTGGGGTTTTCTTCATTCAGAAGCTGCTGAAAATACTCCTTCCATCTGCCTTTGATGTCCTGTGGACTGGTGAGCGGGTTGTTGCTGGCATCCCTTATGACGGGTGTCTGACTGTTTTCTTTATCTTTCTGTCTTTGCTTTGCAATCTGATATAGTTTCTTTGTGCCCCTTACTGAGTCACTTTCCAGAAGTTGGTAGAGTGCTTCCGATGCCCTATTCTTTGCTATTGCAACTCCTTTCTTAGCTTCTTTGTTAGCCAACCAGTAGTCCTTCCTAGCCTGGTCAGTCTTTTCTGTCTCCCACTTCTTCCTGCACTCCTTTCTTTTGATGACTTCCTGGACTTCTGCATTCTACCACCAGCTTTTCTTATGTACCTTATTTCCATACCTGGCTCGGCCAGATATCTTTTCTGTAAGTCCTAACATATGTTGTTTTATGCGCTACCACTCCTCTTCACCTTCACCTATTTCCTCCTCTTCTTTGGGTGCTAGAGCCCTGAGTAATTTCTTGAACTGCTGCACTTTCTCTCCAGTCAACTTCCAGGTCTTCAGCCTGGTCTTTGTTGACCTTAGAGCCTTCTCTGACCACTGCTTGCAGCTGATTGTGGCAACTAATGGTTTATGCTGTGGGCCAACTGTTTCAATGGGTATGACTTTGCAATCATGGATTCTACCCCAGTCCCTTTTCCTTACTAGGAGGACGTCTACCTGAGTTGCATGTTGGCTACTGTTGTATGTGATCTTTCTTTCTGAACCATGTGTTGGCTACTATCAAGTTATTTGCCAGAGAGAAGTCTAGAATGGCTTCTCCTTCTTTATTCCTGTTACCCCAGCCATTTGGACCCAGGCAGTCCCCATATCCTGTTCTGTCTGTCCCGATATGTGCATTCAAGTCACCGATTATCAACATCCTGCTTTATCTAGTAGGTACTGCAACTGCTGTCTGAATGCATTCTTTTCCTCAACTATACAACCCTGCTGTGGGGCATATGCTGATATTATGAATAATGCCATATCATTACACTGGAGTCTGATTCCCATGGGTCTGTCCTTAATTCCGATGATATCCCTCCTGATCAGAACCTGAACTGTTCATCTCCCATCTTACATTCTACTACTCTGCATATCCATTTATCAATCCTCTCTCTCACCACATTTCCTACACCATTTCTAGCCTGTCCCTCACTTAAGTAGTAGAGTCTGGATCCCAAGCCAAGTGGCTTTGCTGGACTGACCTTCCATATCGTCTCCATATCATCTCCTGGATACATAGAATGTCCAGCCTTCTACATATCATCATGTCATCCACTTCCAAGCTGCATCCTGTCAGTGAACCTACATTAAGTGTAGCAATTCTCATTTCATGTTTGGCAGGCTGGTTGGTTTTATATCCAGCTTTTGCTCAACAGAGCTATCCCAGGTAACCCAGGCTGGGCAACTAGACACCGGCCAGCCTGAAGCTTATTGACCCAGGGCTGCTGGGCTTTATATCGGGCACACACTGGCCAATAAGGGCACAAATACCCCTCCCACTGTTAGCAAGGGTCCCTGGTGTGGGTGAGAGTAGGCCAGGTCCTCAACCCACTTAACACCAGTAACTACCCATGCCCATTTTGGCGACATTAGTCAACATGACCAAATCACCTAGAGTCATATTTTACACCGTTGAGTGGCTAGTCCTGCCACGACATGCAGTCTGTGATCCGTGTTCTCCTATTTTGAGGATACTGCACACCACAGTAGATACCCAAAGCAGTTGGTCTGTACAACTCTTCCTCCTATAGGGCACCATGTAGAGTCTGTGCTGCTGCCCACAGCTCCATTCATTGGTGAGTTTGAGATGGAAACACTCAGCATGTTTTTTGGATATGGGAGAAACCCCACGGAGATACAAGAAGAACATGCAAACTCCAAACAGGCATTGGCTGGAGGTCAGGATCGAACCTTGTACCTTGCGCATGTGAGACAAAGACTTTAACCACTAAGCCATCTGGACAAGTATATATCCCAGAGAATACCCTGTCTCCGGAACAGGCTCCCCATCCAAGTGGAGCAGAGTTGATCCCTAACCCAGTTCAAGTGTAACTTGGGCAATTGGATGGGTTATAGGAAATTCATCCCTGGTTTGGCACCCGTGTCTCTAATGGACACAGGCAATCTGTAAATGGTTCATCTCCCAGGCCCTTCTTTGCAAATGTTTCACCTCCCAAGCCCCTGCCACACTTATCAAAGGTACCAGAACTTGTCAGAGATTTGGGATGCATGGCTAGGATTAAAAAGGCCCTTGTGGACACCTAAGAACCTAAGGGATATACATTATGTCAGCAAAATGGCATTACAGTGAATGCCATTTTTCCGACACATATAGACGAAATCTTAAACGAGCATAACCCCAGTTCACCGATTTTTTTAGACTGAAATCTTAAAAGGGTGAAACCCCAGTTCACCGATTTTTTTTCCCATGGAAAAATATTGGTGAACCAATAAAACACAACATACCACTTAAAACATTACAAAGTGGAGGGCATTTCCCACCACATCCCCCAATGTGGGGGGCTGTGCCCCCCCCTAACTAAATATACCAACTCCGAGATTGCACTACAGTTGGGTAAAGGGCAATGTCATGGCTCAGGCCAAGTGATTTCTTTCCCTCGAAAGAAATCACTGACCTGAGCTATCGCTGTATTCCAATTTTGGTCTCTATGTGTCGACAAAATGGCATTTGCTGTAATGCTGTTTTACTGACATAATATAGACCCAACCTAAGAAGATACCATATATGTATATATATATATATATATATATATATATATATATATATATATATATATATATATATATATTCATGCTTTAATTCTGCTATTCTTAGGATTGCAATTTCCATTTTCAGGATCAATAGAAAAGGGCCAAAACAAATGGATAAGCAGTGCTATGGGGCCATTGATGTGCTGCGAGAGGACAGACTATGGAGTGATGCTTAACACAATATAGCTGCTTAGACAGAAAGAGCCCTTAATTTCAACTCAGGGTCTATAATGTCCTGGTATGAACACTGCCCTCTACTCCTTAGCTGGAAAGGAAAAATGGTGATGAACTCTAGACCCTACCATTATCAGGCTTGCAGCTAACCAAGGACCATTTCTGTATCCAGGCAATCAGTGCAACAAATGAAAATGCAGTTGTCAGAGTAATACCTCATGCACCATTACTGTAGTTTCTGCGACCTCATATCAAGCCAAAGTGCATGGATTCTGGGTACTAGCATTTTGTTTCACTGGTTCAGGGCAATGATTGTATTCATCCTTCATGCGTTATGATTCTTCTTTATCTGTATCTTTAATTAATAAATGAAAGTGATATGAATACCTTAAATTAGAATCCAGGTACCTCCCATATCCTGCTGATTCCATAACATGCCTTAGTGCTTCCTTCTGGTCCTTAAACATAATAACGACTTCCATCTACTAGCATAACTAACAGTAGGAAATGACTGTGTTTAACAGGTATGGGGGGGGGGGTTGTCAGCCACTGCCCCTGAGGTTATCATAATTAGAAACATGCTGCATTTTTCAGTGTCATTGGGAGTACCAGCTAGTCCACTTTTCAGGGTGCAGCACCATCAGAACAACATATCTGTGAATATCTCTCAAGGCTGTGCAACTGGTGCAAATAAAAAAGTCTGCAGGTAGGAGGATGGCATAATGGTTAAGGTGTTTACCTTACAGACACAAGGTACAGGGTTTGATTCTCACATGGGGCAATTGGTTAGGCTTAAAATGGCCCATAATGGAAGTTAGCCTAGTACTAACCTATGAACTTATGCAGGCACTGCTCTGTAAGCTGCCAAGTGGCACTAAGAATGTGAGTGTGTACTTTCTTCTCTAGCTTTCTAAAATGTCAGAATGTAAATGAGTCCCACTAGCTGCATTTCTGTGTAGAAAAGTAGAAAGGAAACACCTGCCCAAGTAATAAAGGTGAACAACTCTGATTACACAGATCCGCAGAGGATAGACATTGCAGTGGGATCTCAGGGTGATGGAAGAACCATAGTATATAGATGAAACTTGGGGTCCAAAAGAACCACATCATATAGAGGGATCTCAGGATGCAGATGGATACAAGATGATGAGGGATCCCTGCAATAATCAAAATAGAAAGCACAAGTAGTCGAAATGTGATTAGTCTATTAGAGTCTGTGTTGATTAAACAGGAAATAGTTAATGTTGTCATAGATGTAAGTGATCTACATTACAAAATGATGGAAATTCATAAGTTTTGAGAGTATTAGGGATTTCTGAGTATGTGTGGGGAATTCACAGTGTGAGATGGAATTTGGGCAAATTCCACACTATGCGCAACACTATGGACAAGCTGAGACAACTATCCAAACCTTAAAGAATCTCATGAAAAAGAGATGAATCAATAACTATGGGGATGTTATCTTGTAGTTTTAGAATATGGGATATTTTATTGCAGACACTTGATCTCCTCTCTCAGTTGCTGTTAATGGACAAAATGTGGAAAATATTGCCTATTTTGTCCACAATATTGATGCCTAAAATCCAATGCAAGGTAAAGGGACTGTGAAAGAAATCAGCAGAGGCAGAAACATTAATGAGATACAGCTGCAGAAGACAATCAGATTTATAGGCTGGAGATACAGTAAGAGTACATAAGCCATGTGAGGGTTCACAGCTTAAAGCTAAAGTAGTTGGTCAAGCAGCTGAACACAAGGTCAAGTTTAAATGTATTAAAGTGCCTGTATACATGTAGTACAGAAAGTAATTTATCTAAGTGAAGAAGCAAATAAAAACATTAGAAAATACAAGGTTGGTTAAACTTTGATACCGACAAAAGAAATAATAATAAAACAACGTTACTGTTGTTGATAAAACAACTAGCATGAAACAAGTCAAATGGAATAAATACATTTTTTTTATTTTATTTATTTATTTAACATTTGTTTACCAGGAAAGTCCAACTTAGAATGAGCCAAGTTTCAGTGAAGGCCCAGGGAGATATGCTTCAGATGTATGCCTTTGTAATGTGGGAGGAAACTGGAGCACCTGGATGAAACCCACACAAACACAGGGAGAACATGCAGCGTCTGCACAGAAGACACCCCACATGAGAATTGAACAGGAGAACCTCTTGCTGTGAGGTGACAATACAAATCACTGCACCACTGAAAAATACTGTGTTGCTAAGGCCTGCACCTCATTCAAGACCATTCTGAAAGACTTCCTAGCCAAAAGCTGGCTCTGTTCTTGCTCAACATCAGGATAAACTATATCCCTAAATGTGGACAAGTACCTATTCATACCTTACATCTCCTTCCTCTCCCTTCTTCACTCAGTTCCTTATTTCTATCAAATTCTCTCCCCCCTGGCTTTCTCTTTTAATATACCATAAGCCTTTTTTTCCTCTCACTTCATATTGCAATTCCTGTTTGCGTTATACCAGCTTACCTTTAATTTCTCTATAAATTGGCTACAATTTTTCCAAAAATTAAATCATTGTCATGTAACTTGTATCTATTCTTAACCAATGTTTTCATATTATGTCTAATTTGGCATACCTATTTAAACAGTAGTTTTTTTATTTATTTTATTGTTAAACATTGCAAAATTAATGTTCTTAAAATTTCTCCCTTGGGCCTCTGCTGAAAATGGACTCCTACCCAGATGGACTTTCCTGGCAATCAAATGACAATCAATCAATCAATCAATCAATAAATAAATAACACACAAACTGCATAAGTGGATAAGGCATAGGGCCAAGTAAATATTATCTAGAGTGAGAATGGAAAGTTGAATAAAATGCGTGTCAGTCATTTGTACAGGGCAAATATATCAAAATGCATGGAAGGAGTTCAATCAAAATAATTGTAACTATTATTGTCACATAAATATTGAAGTATTTCAACTAGCATTATAGGATTATGACAAGAAAACAGTGACCTTCAGAAATGTGATAGTCAAGAGCTGCAGATAGGGGGCACCCTAGCCATTTCTCCAGGGAAAAATAATAAGAATTGCCCTTTAAGAAAAAATAGATATCCAGACAGAACAAATCAATTCACTCTAAATATGTCAAAGCAATGAAGAAACTGGACAGATATATGTACAGTTTAAGTGGTGATACAATACTAAAGACTGAAAAGTAGAATTTATTAAAATGTCTTCCAAAAAAAATGGTTTTATGTAAAAAATTATGGCAGGTTTAGAATAAAGCTAAAGCCATCCATTCATACATCCACAAACCCCTTTATCCATTTTTGCACATGGGGTCAGGATGTCACATCAACAATGACAATCATCTAAAGCCAATGTTCATGCCTCCTGTTGGCTAAATATAATTATTGAAATGATCAGTGTATGTAATGCTTGCTGCCTAGTATAATGTATATAAAATAAGCATATTTAGCTGCTGAAGAAATAGAATATGTAGTATACAGGGGTGTATAACTTTAAATGTGTTAACAGTTAGCAACACAAACTTGCTTGTCACATGCTATACTATCTGGAAGCAGTCTGATTAAACATCTCATGGAGATCAGTGAATCAACTACAGTGTCTATGTAATTTATGGACTATTCTGACAAAAATCTACATATTACAGGATCTCAGGATAGAGGGGAATGACAAGTGCCATGGGAATACATGCTAGTGAGATACCATAGGGATTCAGATGGACCACAGGGATTCAGAGGGACCACAAGATGCACAGAGATTGTCGGGATGAAGAAGGACTTCACAGTACAGAAGGGTACAGAGGGACCACAGGTTTGAGACAGAATACAAGGTGCACAGAGATAGTGGGGTGTAGAGAGACCACAGGGAACAGAAGGACTCCAGACTGTGAACATCCCATACAGTGCAGAGGACTTGAAAGATGCTGATGGACTGTAGAGTTTAGGTTTAGAGGGTCTATAGGGAGAGAGTTAAACTATGAAACTATGAAACTATGAAATATATCAATCAGTGGGTACTAAAGGGCCCTTGTTCCCCATTTCTGGTGCCTTTTAAGCAGTAAAAAGGCTGCAACATGCTTAATCTGTTGACACTACAATGATAAAAATAACTGAAGCTTCATCTTTCCTTTGTAGTCAATAAGCTGTTAAATTACCCAGAATTGTGGCTAGTAAAGGTCATTTAGCCACTTCAAGTGTTCCATTTACCCATTCAGAGTAAATAGGAGATAAAACATGATTTAATTATTACTCGTTCATTCTTGGGGCTGGGGGGCTAAGGTGCAATAAACCCTCTAGTACTATTCATATCTTTCTCCACCCCCACCCCCAGGTGGTGAGCTGGCACTCTGCCCCAGGTAACTGTCCAGAAGGGTAACCCATTCATTGGCTATACAGGTAAGACTGGAGGGACAGGAATACATTTGTGATAAAATCGATTATTATGTAGGCCTCAGGAAGATTACAAACACATAGGAGATACTATCTACATTTTACCCTACAAGGAGATGAACATAGAATTCTTGAGCTGCAGTTGCCTGAGGTTGAAACCCGCCATCAGTCTGAGTTCCGCCACTGGAGATCTCTGTCATTAAGTTTCCTCTTCTTCATGTTGTGGTTATAGAGTCAGTGTGTGTGTGTGTGTGTGTGTGTGTGTGTGTGTGTGTGTGTGTGTGTGTGTATGTGTGTGTGTGTGTGTGTGTGTGTGTGTGTGTATATATATATATATATATATATATATATATATCTATATATCTATATATATAGATAGATATGGATCTAGGACTATTGAACAAAAGTTCAATAGTCCGAATCCACAATCACTGAACACACTTTAAAGAAAGTGCTTTGACTGAAAAAGCACTTTCATTAAAGTGAGTTAAAAAAAAAACAAACAAAAAAAAACAGTAAATCTACTTTTATGCAGGGGGGCAAGTCCCCTGCTCCCCCATATAGGGGGGCTGTGCCCTCCACACCCCCCTACTTTAATATTCTCACTCCAAGATCGCACTACAGTGAGGAAAAGGGAATATTCCCTTATCTGCACCATAGTACGGTCTCCGCAACAGTCATTCCCCCACGACTCCCTCTAGTTGCAGGCATACTTCAGCGAAAGTGCTTTTTCGGTAAAAAACACTTTTGTGGAAGTATGCCCGGCTGTTTGTGCTTTGGTGAAAAGTTCCTTCGGGGATCAGCACCGATCCCATATATATATATATATATATATATATATATATATATATATATATATATATCGACACATGTTCAAAATGGAATGTCGAAAAGGTCAGAATGTCACAAACACACTTCCTTAAGCAAATTCGACCTTTCTTGACATCCGTAAACTGCAGTCAAACACTGTA
>NC_056741.1:35630953-35632268 GCF_019279795.1 Protopterus annectens
GAAAGGCTGGGGCAGGAGGGAGGAGAGGTGTGTCATGCATCTGTACACCTGGCTGGCATACCAGTAGAGGGAAGAGACATTTTCCGTTTTTACATTTATTTATTTATTGCTCTTCACTTCCAAAAGAGCTAGGGTAGTTGGAGGTGCAAGGATTGCATACTGTCCCCCTGTCTGCAGGTTTTGGAGGTCTTTTTTTCCCCCTCTTCATTTAAAGAACTGGGGATGGGGGCATTAGTTCAGTACAGGGTGCTGCATTGCAACCAGCTGCACTTCTGTTTCTCTGTAATCAAATGTCAATACATAAATAATTTTCACACATATCACAAACAATTTAAACTAACTCTAAAAGAACATTTCAACAGAAAATGGATCTGCCAATGCTCAAACCTTCCTTGCTAACTCTTTGCTACACTCTGCTAATCTATGTATTCCTCTCTCTCTTATACTTTACTGTATCCTGTTTGTTTCAATTGCAAAAAAAAAAAAAAACACTTTATTCCTATGTTGCGTTTTTTTATACTAACTACTACTTTTAAAAATGCTGTGGCTGTAATCTAGCTGTTTTGATGTTGTTCTATACATATAATATTTGTATGATGACTAAATGTAATCTGTATACTCTTAAAAATGCTCTTTTAGTCAGCTAGCTGATTGCCTTGTTCCACTTCTTTAATATATGTAATAATGATTAAATGCTAGCTTTTCTCCCCGGGCATCTGCTGAAAAAGGGCTTCGGCTCAGTCAGACATTCCCGGTCAACAAATGTAAAATAAATAAATAAATAAATAAATAATGCTGGGCAGTTTCACAGCACCCATTCATGATGATATCATTGTACAAAATGCTGGGGGCACTCAACATGTAGCCTCCTTTCAACTGTCAGCATATAACGCAGCACTTCCTATGTTCTGCTGGAATAAGTACAGATCATCACAGTGAAAAGGAGCGATTTTATTTTTTAATTTTTGTTAATTACGGTTTGTTGACTGATCTAGTCTAACTAGGCCTTTGGCCTATTTGTAGGGGAGATACGAGGTGGTATTCATACTGACTAGGGGAAATTTGGACTGGGACCTCGAGAAATTCATCAGCTCATTTCAATAACAGCCATGGGTTCTCTTATGCCAGATTCAATTAAACATGTCATGTGAGAGGTGACACACACAGAGTGTAGCACCCCCTCTGTGCTGTACTGCCGTGTCAGTCCTGTAAAATGAATCCAAGTCCCTGGTGTGAGAACAGAACTCATTGACTTGATCTTTTAGCATTATCCTGTTGAGACACTGAAATTGAATAAAAGCAAATGCCCCCACCA